>NC_133619.1:406169643-406324643 GCF_048593235.1 Sminthopsis crassicaudata | reverse complement strand
ATACATGCAGTCTTTTTTAATTTAGGGAGTTTTATTTTTGATTTGTCTAATTTCTCTAGGACTTAAGTATGTAATTTAAGTATTAAAATTTTATTTATGATAAATTTATATAAACAGTAATTTTAATTATCAGTATAGTACTAAGATTTAAATATTCTATAACTGTGCTACTAATCTGTATAATTTATATTTTTCAAAAATGATTTATTTTATATAGATTGTCAGTTTTACTAGAGTATTTTTGGGAATAATTTTTTTTTCTTTCATCTTTGGTTTTTATTTCACCTTTAAAATTTTTAAGTTGAAATGTGGTTTTTTTCTTTCTCTTTTAAAATCAAATTAGCAAATTATTTATCTATTATATATATATATACATACACGTATATATGTATATATATGTATATATATAATATATTAGCCAAGTTTACAAATATATGTCTTTACATCCTAAATTCAACACTTCTCTGTCAAGATATGAATGTTATACTTCATCTACATTCTTCTTTAACTCATTTATCATTGTGTTGATCAGAGTAGTAAGAGTGTTAAAGTTGATTCTTTATGCTAAATTTAATATTAGCATATAACCAAAGAGATCTCCTTGGGACATTTCAGTAGAAACATCACTCTAAGTTTATCTTTGTCCATTACTGAGTGCTTTTTGTGTATGGCCATTCAATCAATTGTTGCTTTGCTCAAATGTGCTGTAATGTAATCTACATCCCATCCATTCCCTCCCCCATAAGAATAGCATAAGAGACTTTTATTATATGGTAAGTTATCATATATGAAAATTTGAGTCACCTGGTCAGTTCTTGAGGAAGCCATATTGAGTAGTCACAATAGCTTCTTTATCTTCCAAATGCTTATGATGTTTTTATTTAATTGTATTTTCTAGAATTTAGCAAAGAAAACAAATAAAGTTTGCTAGTCCATTCCTTGCATACTCATCTTCTGAAAATTAGCACAATATTTGCTCTTCTACAATACTGTCACACTTTTACCATTTTAAAAATCTTTTAGTGATCATCACTGGCATCTCAGCAATCATATTAACTATTTTTAATAAATTTAAAGAAACTTCAATTAGATACATATAATGATAATGATAATAGTAGTAGCCTTTACATAGTACTTTAATATTTCCAAAGTGCTTTCTCTTTGCTAACTTTTAAAAATCTGTACACAAGGCATCATTGTACTAAGACTATAAAGGATAAAAAAGCATACATTTCCCATCCTCAGAGATATTCTAAAAAGGATAATATAACATATATGTAAATTCATATTTGATGATAATGAAAGGTCAGCCCAGACCATGGAACAATACTTATTCTCATGCTCAGTTGCTTATCTAGGCATTCTTTTATTCCTGTGAAAACTTTAAGAACTCAGAAATATGTTGGTCAGATATCATATCTGAGCAAGCTACATCATCATAGTTCCAGGGATAATCTATGGGGATTTGTTCCCTTAAAACCTCACCTATATTCATCTCAAGATTCTTCGTAGCCAATTTTACATAACTTTAATTATTGGCTTCCACATACCAGCCATCTTCAATTTTTTCTATGTTCTTTTTAATTATTTCTGCCTTTAAAACTGATCCAATGGAGACACCTGAACAACATTTAATAAATGAACTTAACGTTTTCATATCATTTAATATTAAAAGCTGTTCCATTCAACATTCTCAAAATCAATCACTTGACCCACATGTTGCCAAAACTCTTACTCACAAAGGTTATGTTTTTATATTCCCATACTTCCAAATCCACTTGGACTACTTACTACATTTTGATTCATATCATATAATACCAATATGCTAACAATTGATGCCTCTGTGACATCCATTTGTAACACACCTAACATTTCTTTACATCAGTGAAATGGCTTAGTGTTATCCTTATAATTTAAATATAGAAGAGAACAGTCACTTTTTTATTTTTATTTTTTTATTTTATTATAGCTTTTTATTTACAAGACATATGCATGGGTAATTTTACAGTATTGACAATTGCTAAACCTTTTGTTCCAATTTTTCCCCTCCTTCCCCTCATCCCCTCCCGCAGATGGCAGGTTGACCAATACATGTTAAATATGTTAGAGTATAAATTAAATACAATATATGTATACGTGTTTAAACAGTTATTTTGCTGTACAAAAAAAATCGGACTTTGAAACAGTGAATTAGCCTGTGAAAGAAATAAAAAAATGCAGGCGGACAAAAATAGAGGGATTGGGAATTCTATGTAGTGGTTCATATTCATTTCCCAGAGTTCTTTCACTGGATGTAGCTGGTTCAATTCATTATTGCTCTAGTGGAACTGATTTGGTTCATCTCATTGTTGAAGAGGGCCACGTCCATCAGAATTGATCATCATACAGTATTGTTGTTGAAGTATATAATGATCTCCTGGTCCTGCTCATTTCACTTAGCATCAGTTCATGTAAGTCTCTCCAGGCCTTTCTGAAATCATCCTAGTGGTCATTTCTTACAGAACAATAATATTACTTAATAATATTCATACACCACAATTTATTCAGCCATTCTCCAATTGATGAGTATCCACTCAGTTTCCAGTCTCTGGCCATTACAAAGAGGGCTGCCACAAACATTCTTGCACATACAGGTCTCTTTCCCTTCTTTAAAATCTCTTTGGGATATAAGCCCAATAGTAACACTGCTGGATCAAAGGGTATGCACAGTTTGATAATTTTTTGATCATAGTTAAATTGCTCTCCAGAATGGCTGGATTTATTCACAATTCCACCAACAATGTATTAGTGGAGGATAGTCACTTTTATTACAAGATGGCTTCTTTATTACAGATGGCTTCTTTAACTTTTTATATTGCTTTTAGCCATTATTTTCCTCTTGTCCTCCATCAACCACTTATTTTATCCTGTGGAAGCCAACTTAATATTATGAAAAAGAAAGTTCCATGATATCTGTTCTAGCATCTTACTTCCAGTCTCCTCAATCTCTGAACTTTTACAATTCCAACTTTGTAGCCTTTTCCTTTAGTTGATGATTGATTGCCCTTCAGAACTGCTTTGGGAGAAATTCAGTCATTTGATTAATAAACATTTATTGAGGGATTAGAGCCAAGATGACAAAGAGAAGCTAGGAAGTTGTTTAAGTTCTCCCCAATTTCCCTTGAAAATTACATGAAATCAAGCCTATTAATAGATTCTGGAATGGCAGAATCCATGAATAAAAACAATGTTCTAGCTCCAGATAGCTTGGAAGGACTTTAAGAGATTTCAGTCTTACTTGGGTGAAAGGGGAGTGCAGCACAGTGCAAATAGTATCTGGGTAAGCTTGCAGAAGTTAACTATAGCACTTATCAATAACCTATGCCCCTTAGATCTAAATCAATAAAACAGTAGCACACCTGATCAGTAATGAGGTCTTCAATCCCAGGGTGAAAGGCAAATTGTCAGCCTGGGAAACCAAGCAACAACAGGTGGGACTAGGTTAGGTTGTCCCCAAAGCTGTGAGCAAGACACAAGAGGCCCCTGTGCTCAGATCTAACGATCATCGCAGCTCATAGCTGCACAAGAAACTTGGAACAATATCCCTTGTGTCCCAGGAGCAGAGCTCAACTTTAAAAGCAAAATAGGCAAAAAGAAAGGTAGAAAAAATAGAGAAAGAAGAAAGAAAAAAAGTAAATAGAAAAAAAGAGAAAGAAAAAAGAAAAGTAAGAAACAAAAAAGAACTTCGACCACAGTAAGCCATTATGGTGACAAGGTAGATCAAAACATTAATGCAGAAGAGGACAAAATGTCTACATATGAAAGCTCAAAGTAGGATATGAATTGGTCTCAAGCCCAGAGCTTTCTTAGAAGAGCTCATAAAGGATTTTAAAAGTAAAATAAAAGTGGGAGGAGAAAAATAGAAAAAAGAAATGAAGGGTAGGAAAGAGGGAGTCAACAGCTTTAAAATAGAAGGACAAAAATTGATTGAAGAAAACAATACCTTTAAAAGTAGAATTAACCAAATGGAAAAGATTATACAAAAGCAAAGTAAAGAAAATCATACATTAAAAACTAGAATTGGTCAAATGTAAGCTAATGATTCTGTGAGATATAAAGAATTGGTCAAATGAATTAAAAAGAATGAAAAAAAAAAGAAAATAAATATTTACTCAGGGCCTAAATGTCAGTTTTGTACTAAATATTGGGGATACAGGACAAGAACAAAAATAACCCCTACCCTCAAGGAACTTAGAATCTAATGGATGAGACAACATGCAAACAAATATATACATACATACATACATACATGTATATGTATAAATGCAAGTTTTATACAAGGGAGAAAAAGGTATGTTACTAACTTTGACCTTCATTCCTCTCTTCCCTTTTAGTAGCTACCTTTATGCATCATTTTCTCCTATTAGAATGTGAGAAATTTTGTTAGGAAACTCTTATATTTGTTTTTCCTGTGCTTAGAATGGTGCCTAGCACATAGTAAGTGTTTAATAGTTGTTCTCTCCGTAGTAAAGAGATAGCTGATGGTTCAATGAATAGAATACTGTTTTTGGAATTTAGAAGATCTGAATTCAATTCAGTTCTTAGACACTAGTTTTGTGACCTAGGAAGGTCATGTAATCTCTGTTTACCTTAATCCAATGGAAAAGGAAATGACAAACCATTCCAATATATTTGCCCCCCAAAATATTATGGACAGTCTGGCCCATGGCATCATAAAGAATTGGGCAAAACAGAATGATTAACTAATTAGAACAATAATGACAATGTTCTATAATGGCATATTAATGACTTATTTATTAGAATCATTATGAGAATGGAAATAACATATGTACATTTCTCTGAAAACCTCGTTGAGCTATATACTTCTCTCCCCACTTCCCCATTATCATTTCTGCCAATGCCCTCTTCTTAGAATATTCACCTATCTAGTGTATGTCACTGTGTGGTAGCAAACATTAGGAGAATTGATTAGAAAAATTTTGAATAAATGAATGAATCAAAAAGCACTCATTAAGTACTAATATGCCAACTATCTTCTAGAATCTTTTTTTTAAAATTGGTATTTTCAGATTTATTTAGAATTCAACTATTTCTAAGATTCTAATCACTGGGAATACAAATGCAAAAGTAAAGACAGTTCCTCCTCTAAAGACAATGTGCCAATGGAAAAGATAAAAAAAATATAAAAGAATAAGTAGCCAGGGAAGAGATTAGCTGGAGGTAATTTGTTTGATTCTTTTGATTGTCCCTAATTCTTCATATATATATGTGTGTGCTTATATATACAAACATAAACATACATACAGGTAAATATGCATGCAAACAGGGAGTAGCTAGGTAGCATGATGGATAGAGTGTCTGGAATGTAGGGTCATAAGTCAGAAAGACTCATCTTTGTGAATACAAATCTTGCCTCAGACACTTACTAGCTATGTGATCCTGGATAAGTCATGTAACCCTGTTTGATTCAGTTTCCTTATCTATAAAATAAACTGAAGAAGGAAATGGCAAAACACTTTAGTATCTTTGGCAAGAAAACCGCAAATGGGATCAAGAGGAGTTGGACTTGATTGAAATGACCAAAAAACAACAAGACACATCACACATACTTTTTGTGTGTGTGCATATGTATGTGTGTGTGTGTACATACATATATTAGCTCTTCCTCTAGAAAAAAAATATGTTTTTTATTAAGTTTTAATGACTGGAATTTTTACCTGAATTGGTTGACTTAGGCACTTGAAACCATGAATTCTCTTCAGAAGGTCTCCTGCCCTCTGATGGATTCTAAAAGAAGTCTTTTTTGAGTATTCTGTTTTTCACTTTCTCTTTTCCTTTTTATTTTTCCAGAAAAAAAATAAGTATGACCCTTGTATACCTTTCCTTTCAAAAGCTATTAATGATTGTTCTTTAACTGAAGCAAGAAATTTGCCCTTCTAAGTATTCTGAGAGTACTTTCCTTTTCCCTTTCCTGTGCAAATAAGGGACCAGAGGACTGAGTGAACCAGAAGCATCAACAGCTGAGGTAGTACTAGACTATCAAACAGCTCATGATTTCATTGTGGAAAAGAGCAATTGGTACTAAGCAGTACATTGTGCTTTGACAGTACAGATTTATAAAGCTCATTATTCTAGAAAAGTTTCTGATTATTGCTTCTTAAGTAAGTTTAACAGTTTATTTATCCATTAATTAAATGAAAATTTATTGAGCACCTTTTATATCCTAGACACAGTGTTTGAAGTTGGAAATGTAAAGACAAAAAGAAGTCTCTGTCCTTAAAGAGCTGGCATTCTATTGGGGTAGGGGAAGAGCAGCACATACACAGAAAATCAAAATTTAAAAATGTATAATGAATGTACAAATATATTTCTGGTAATAAATCATTAGCTCCTGGAGGAATGGGCGGGACATAACATTCTTTCTGATTTGGTGAACTGACTAGGCTACATTTCAGAACTTCACTCATGGTGGTTCTATCTTGCAATTAGCTATTAGGCATAGCTCATATGTAGTGCTAATGAAACAGTTCAAAAAGTGAAGGTGGGTGAGAATAATAGAGTTTCATAGACAGAGATGTGATTTGACTATTCTTTATTTCAGTAAGATCCATGGTCACTAAAGGGAAAGTATCTTTGGCATCTATATAGGAAAAAATATATGTGATGAATTCATACTGCCATATTGATAACACACACAGCTAATCCATTGAATCAGTCCATAAGTCCATATACTTTGAAGAGGGACAACATATTTACTATGAGTTACACCCAGAACTCCATAGGAGGAGGAGAGTGAGATGGAACATAGTTCAGAATTTGGGTAGGACTTCCCAAAATCCCAAACTCTTTTATTACTCTAATCCCCCATTCCCTTTTTTGGCAGCAATATTTTCCTGGTAAATCTTATGGCTGTGAATGATGGAGCATTATGTTCTCAGGAGATACATTTTTGACAATTATCCAAATGGCAATGGGAAGATCCATAATGTGTGTATTCAGACTTTACCATATTGCCAGTTTTATTTTGTATACTAGAAGTGTTATAACAGATGTGGTGGATAAAGACTGAAGAAAACAAAGGCTTGATCTCCCAAGCTTATCGATTTAGTAAGCAATACATGCCAATTGCCTAACAAATTAGAACCAGTCCTCCTCAGCTTAGTCCTGGACCCTGAATACAGGGAGAGACAGATTTTTTTATACCAAAAAAAATTAATTGAATAAGACCAATCAAATAAAGGAAAAAATACAACATCTGAGAATCTGATTTTTAATTGGAGGAAAGATTAGGGACTTTCCATGTTGGGAGGGAAAGGATAAACAGGTACAATTCTCTAAAGGCAAAAAAGATGTATCTGCAAACATTCAATGGAACTTGGAAATAACTAATGATTTATTATAAGGCCAGTGTTCAGGTAAAATATATGGACTGCTTGAGAGGTACAGTTGTGAGAAAACTCCTTGCACCAGTCTTTGGATCTGACTGGGTTTTACAAACTAGGTCCTTAGTTAAGGGTCTCTATGAAGCAAGTATAAAAAAATTCTCTTATTTCCCACAATTGAATAAAGTTTTCTCACAAGAAATTGGACTAGATCCATAAATTGAATAGAAACTGAGCTAGTACCAGAATTGAGTCACAAGGTGGAGTTAGTGAGGTTCACTCATTACCCACAATTAACCACTTTCTACTTTAATTCTCTTAATTCTTTCTCAAATATTATAAAAAATATTTATGGCCAATAGAGGATTTGGCCATGATCAATTGTACTGGCCTTCCTTATCTCTTTCCCTTAGAATCATTGGCTTCCCTAAAGATTTAGTTTAAATGGCAACATCTAAAGAAAGTCTTTCCCTATGTCCCCAGCTACTGAACCTACACTCTAAGATTATCTCTCGACAACTCTGCATGTATTAAGTATGCATCTATTTATATACATGTTATTTCCTTCAGTAGAATGTAACTCCTTTGGCCAAGGAAATCTTCTATCTTTCTTTTTTAATTTAGCATTTTAGAGCTTTAGTATCTAGATCATAGTAATTGTTTTAAAAATGCTTGTTAAGTTATTGATAATAATAAAGTTGCCTTAATTTTGCAATTATACACAAAATATAAAATGAACTAAAGACTTTTTGGAACACTGGATGTACCTTTGGAGAGCTTAGTAAAAAGCATAAGTAAGAATTGTATAAGATAAGAGGAAATTCATGGCTACTATGCTATGAGTACCTACACCAATGCATCAAATGCATCAACTAAGATAGTGAAATACATTTTCTTTAGAATATTTTTTGTATAGAAAAGGATTAATAGTATCAAAGGAACTGGGGATATTAAATAGGTTAGAATCTGGACAAGATATGAGGAAAAAAGATTGTGAAGAAATTAAAATCTTCAAAAATCATCTGCTTAAACATTAAAAAATTTAATAAAGGCAAACACCTTCTAAGGAAAAGTATTAACAGGATCTAGGAGTTGCTGGAGCTGGTTAAAGATAGGGGGGCAAAAGGATTAAGGGAGGGAGAGAGAAAGAGGGAGAGGAACAGAAAGATGGACAGGGAAAGAGAAAGAGACACAGAGAGGGAATGGGAGAGGGAGAAGGAGAGAAGGACAGAGGAAAAGAGGGGGAGAGGAAAAGAATAAAAGCATCAGAGAACTGTGGTTGCAAAGCAATCTTTTTCCTGATTGTGGAAAAAGAAAGAAAATCATGTGATATAAAAATAATTTTCCTCTTCTGGCCAAATAATTAAGAGACAGATAGTTGAGGAATCTTAATATGGCAGAAAACTTATGACCCATGGAAAAGGAAATGGAGAAACATTGGTTAAGAATAAAGATGGCTCAAGGGCTAACTAGCATTTTAGGATACAAATTAAAACCTACTTTAGTGAGTTGCCAAAAAAAATTGGGTAAAGGCTTTTGACACTAGTTCCCACCCCCTAAATCATATTGTAGCTAAGGATGAAGCAAGAAGCCAGCTAGGTGGCACAGTGGACAGAACATCAGCCTAGGTGCTCCTTTAAAACCTAAAGTACTTTAAAGTCTTGTGTGTGTGTGTGTGTGTGTGTGTGTGTGTGTGTGTGTGTGTGTGTGTGTGTGTGTGTGTGTGTGAGAGAGAGAGAGAGAGAGAGAGAGAGAGAGAGAGAGAGAGAGAGAGAGAGAGAGAGAGAGACTGAGAATTAAAAACTCAAAAGGCAAGGGTTAGATTAAGGTGATATTGGTAATAGTTAAAGTAAAGATAAAGATATTTGCTTTGCAAATAACTAGTAGTTTTATTTGAAGCCTTTCTCTAAACTGTCCATCTTACAACTGTTAGTTGGAAATTATGTAATATTTTTCCTAGGTTGATTTCTTCAATTGCAAAATTTGTATCAAAATAGCACCTACCTCACAAGATTGGTGTGAAGATCAAGTAACATAATGTTTGAAAAGCACTTAGCAGAGTACTAGACACATATCAGTTACTTAATAAACATTCCTTTTTTTCCTTTGTTAATGAAAGGAATGTAAAAAAAAAAGAGACCACTGTGAAAATAATTTTAATTTATACACATAGTTAAAGGGGATGGAGAGATGAAAAAGTATATAAAAGCTTGATATAATTAAAATTAAGTTAATATGAGTTTTGATACTTTGTGACTTCACTGAAAAGGAATGAATGCAAAATTTATTGAAAAATACTTTAAATAATTAAAAATTAATTTAAATAATTTAAATTAAATTATAATAAAATTATATTTTTAATAAAATTAAAAAATGTTAAATAAAATTAAATAAATAAAAAAAAATAAATTAAATAATTAAATAATTGAATGATTTAAATTAAATTAAATTTATTGAAGAATATGGAATAAAGAATGGGAAAGGTCAAAGTTTGTAGAGTACATAAAAGACTAATGCTTCATGTGTCATAAATACATTTAGAGAAAAATTAATATGTGGGACATGATGAGTACTGAATAACATCACAAAAATGAAATACTTCATTTTTATTAGACAAAAATAACATTACAAAGGTGGGAATTATTTCTGAATAAACTATGGACATATGGTTAGAACATTGTCTTCTTAGAGTTAAGGTCAAAATTAGTACAAAACTAGAACAAATAATGAAAAAATGAGTGGAAGAAGATATGGAACAAAATTGAAACAACCAATCTAAAGTATTTAAGGAAATTGTTGATGATAAAAAACGAGACGAAAGAAAGTCTATAGGCGTAGACTATAATAGTTTCGTGTAGAAGTTTAATCAATGTTCATTAATTGTCATAAGGAGATTAAAAAATAATATACAAATAACTGATAGTTCTTTTTCTTGCTCATTTACCAAAATACTGTGATAAACCATCTCCTCATTGCCACTCTAGATTATGATCTTAGAGAATAGTGAAAATATCTTGGAGGTAAGGTTGCAAGCAAAGTCACTTTAGACACCTCAGCTTCAAAAAATGGGATTTTCCCCATGATCTTTAGTTCCTTTCCTAATAAAAAAGCCTATGAACCAAGAAATTGGAAACTCATGCCCATCAGTTGTGAAATGACTGAATAAGTTATAGTATATGACTGTTATCTAATATTATTGTTCTATAAGACACGATCTGCAGAATGATTTCAGAGAGGCCTGGAGAGACTTGCATGAACCGATGCTAAGTGAAATGAGCAGAACCAGGAGAACATTGTATACAGCAACAACAAGATTATGTGATGATCAATTGTGATGGATTTGGCTCTTTTCAACAATGAGGTGATTCAGGCCAATTCCAATATCCTTGTATTGGAGGAAACCATCTGCATCCAGACAGAGGATTATGGGGACTGAATGTGAATAATTTTTTCACCGTTTTTGTTGTTGTATGTTTGCGTTTTGTTTTCCTTCTGATTTTTTCTTTTTGGATCTGATTTTTCTTATGTATGATGATAAATGTGGAAATACGTATAGATGAATTGCACATGTTTAACATTACTTGTTATCTAGGGGAAGAGGTTGGAGAGAAGGGAGAAAGAAAAATTTGTAACACAGGTTTCTCAAGAATGAATATTGAAGACTATCTTTGCATGTATTTTGGAAATAAAAAGCTATTTAAAAAATAAACCTATGATCCTAGGATCAGAAAAGTTCATGAATAAAGGAAATATGTAGAAGTCTAATTCAACCTGTACCATAACTTATCAGGGATCCCTTGCAAGGTACTGTGAAGAAGTTTTAAGTCAAAAGACACAGTGGTCAGAGAGGATCAAGGATCTTGAGGATATAAAGATCCTTTAAATCAGAAGAGAATTGGTTAAAGGAACTGAGGCTGTGGATCTTAGAGAAGACACTTTTTTTTTGGATGTTATTAATTATTTAAAAGACCATCTAATGAAAATGAAATTAGATTTCTCTCAGTGGGAACAACTAGGAGCTATGGATTAAAGTTGAAATGCATGTATAGACTTAATAGACAATGAAATGACAATAAGCTGTCAAAAAGCTGAGAGCTGTCAAAAAGTAGAAAGGAAGTGAACCCACCACTAGAAATCTGTATGCATACAATCAGCAATATGGGATGTTTTAGAACACATTTTTCCACTGCTACAGGTTGGAGTAAATAGTCTCTGAGCTTTCTTTCACTTCTTATATTCTGAGATGTAAAACTTCACCAGATCATTGTGAACTCAGATCATGAGTTAGGAAAAGAGAAACTGCAAGAAAAGCTCTGTGTTTCATGCTTTATGAGGTTCTTAACATTAAGGCAAAGCCTGACTCAGACCAGAAGTCTCAAAATAGAAATAGAAATAGAAATCAGTGACTTACTTCTTAGGATGAATGGCCAAGTTCTAGAGTTCTAGAGTGAAGGATAAAAACCTGTGACAGTAGAAAAACTTTCCTTACTTGATTATTTCTGGCTGCCCATTACCAGGCTTCTATATAATAGAACAATTTGCCACACTTGGCAGACAGACAAAAACACATCAAAAGTGAGTGATTCATGGGTAACTCTTTGAGATATTCTAGAATGTGGAAAACTCTAAGGGCTTGAATTTTGGAAAGGATGCTTGTGGTTGTGAATCCCTGAACTTTTTATAAATTATGTTAACATTCCTATGTAAATGCCATGCGGAAACATGTATTGCAAATTTCATTTGCTTAATTCTCTTCTATTTTTACCTGTTCAGTGTTATAGCATTCAAATCTGACAAAGAATGGTATGCCCATTTCCTGCCAGGCTATTCAAGATGAAATGTGAATCATCAGTTGCTAAATGACTTTCTTTGACATTGAATAAATTTCCAATTTTCTATTTAGCAATGATGCATATATGCTGCAGACATTAATATAAAAATAAATGCTTTCCAGACTTTATTTGTGCCCAGATTGAGTCTTCTCCTCATCCTGTTAACTGCTAGCCTCATGCACCTGTGTGAGCATATATATGTATGCATATATATATGTATATACATGTATATATGTGTGTGTGTGGTATGTTTGTAGACATAACACAACATGTTCTATTTTTATTTACAAAGACAATAGACCCTAACCTATGTCAGGATCAGGAAAAGATCAGGAAAAATATAATAATAATAATAATAATAATAATAATAATAATAATAATAATATATATATATATATATATATATATATATATATATATATATATATATATATATATATATATATATATATATAGGAATTATTGAATTCAAGTAGATGAGTAATTCCCCTAATTCCTTTGTGGGAGACAATAAGGTGTGCTTGATTATTGAAAGCTTAGTAGATTCAGTGACCCATTGTTCCCAAAATTGCTTGTCAATCAGTGTTGGGGGAGGCATCACTCAGTGTTCAGCTTTGTCTTACCTATTCATCATATACAATCACTTCCTCTCTGTTTTTACCTGGCAATTGTGACATACCTGTTACCTTGGGGAGGAGTTGAGATGTAATTGTTATTCCTTTTTTGCCGACATAGACCTATCAGGATTGTCTTTATCTCATTAGAAAAGTTATCATTAAAAACTGGATCCATCTTGAATTTTTTATTGATCTCTATTGGTCAGCCCTTCAGTGTGTTGCTACTTTGATGTATGATTTATAAATTTTTTTTTATTTCTCTCAGCCTGAGTTTTTCCTTGTTAATCAGGTTAAGAGATTGAACAAAAATTTTTCATTTTAACAGGATGAAGTTTATCTTGGATTCAGGAAAATCTAGGTTCTAGACCTGCCTGTGAGAGATCAAGTGACTGACATGCCATTTGAATAATGTTAGGCAAGTCATTTAACCACTTAGTGCCCCAGATAACTTTCTAATACTCAAATAAGTTTCAAAGCAGGACTGATGTCTTTTGGAAGAGGTAGACTCCTAAAAGGGAGTTTCCTATATCAGTGAAATCACAAGTCTGGTATAATTGGTACAAGTCTATTTTCAAAACACAAGGATATTGGAGAACGAAGGATAGAAATTCTTATTAGGAAATAAAAGTTACACCAAAAAAGTTGCTAAAGGTTTGTAGATAAAACTATAGGTTTCCATATATTTCACACATTAAGGAGGAAAATATTTGAGAGAGACAAATACAGTGTATATTTCTGCATGGCCATGTCCTTTAATTCTTGAATTAACCACATCACAAGTAATCTTGGGGGTTAGAAGGTTAAGAATAATCTCTGGAAAATATAAGAAAATTAGCAAAAATTAGTGCAAACACACATACCACAAGACAGTGTAACTATATGCCTATAAGTATATGTTAATAAATTTAGCAACCAAAATATGTAGTGGTTCATAATGTGACTCATTAAAAATGAATTTAACTGGATGTTGGCACAATTGGGAATGAATATATGTGCAATGGTTATGGTAAATGTGCAAATGTAGCCTTTCTTGTAGACCGAGTATTAGGGCAGTAAATTGCATAGTTGATGTCTAGTGGTTTCTAAAATGATGATTTGTTTACACATTGGATGAATGCCAATGGATTTAACAAAATAAGAATAGAAGATCATACATTATTGTTAGGTTATTTTTAAAACAACAGATGCAGGGCAGGTCATGGAATGTTTTTGCTATATTGGGGAAAGAAAATAGGAGCTGGATTGTGCTTCCTCCTTAGAGGACCAAGAAACTAAATCTTAATGCCTAACCTGAGAATGTTTTTTTTTTTTTTTAACTAAGAGCACATTATATAAATATTAATATCAAGGTTATTGGTTAATTTTTCAGAAGGATAATTGATTAACTTGAGGTTGTATTTTTCAGACACTATAAGAAACACAATCAAACCCATGTAAATTAATAAAAATCTCTATCACACCAAAGCACAATGCTTTGCACCTAGTAAATTCTTAATAAAAATACACTATCCATACAACCATCTATCTATCTGTGTTCTTTTGTGCTTTTCTTTAACCTAGATTGCATAAAAAAGTTTGGGAGTGCATTTTATTTTCATAAATTGCTTTTCAGAAAAATGAAATCATTCCCTTTATGCAAGAAGTTTATATTCTAGTAGGAGATGGGGGCATAGATACATGAATAAAACAAATGCAAAACAGGTATAAAGAAAAAAATAAGTTGCATTTTGACTTTAATTTTGCCTTAAAGTTCCAATATTCTGAATAGCAGGGTGAAGAGAATGAATCTTATGGGGATATGGCAGAGTTATTTGCTTACCTTTCTTTGAGAAGCACTGTTCTAGAGGTAGGTTGTACTCAAATGATTCTACTCTTATGAACTGTTTTGATTCATAAAAAGCCTTTCCTAATTGGCCCACAGTGTTAGTACTCCCTCCTTCCTTGAATCATCTTTTTTCTATCTCTGTCCCCATTGGATGCATTTCCTCCTCTTCAATCACCTCCTTTACAGTTTTCTGACCAACCATCTAACTCTGAGGACTCCATCTCCTGTGACTGCCTCTCTTGGAACATTATTTTAGGAAAGCTTCAGCCAAGCATGACTTTAATCTCTCCTCTTAGCCTATTTTCTGCAAAACCTCCTCAACAAACAAATTCTTGTAGCATACATACGCTTTCCTTCCACTCATTCCCATACTAGTTTTGGGTTTAAGAACCAAGATTAAATCAATTTAGCCATTGTTTCTGGATAATTTGTCAATCTACTCCTCTACTCATAATTCCAATAAATTTCTGGATCAGTGTTCTTCTCTAGACACTTCTTGTCTGTTTTTTTTTTTTTTTTACCTTTTAAAATGTAATTCCTTTCCAACAGGGATTATATTTAGTTTTGTATATGTTTTCTGAAGAAGACTAATTATATCACAATGTTGTAGTCAGAGTTTGGTATGAATTTAGAAGGCTAGTGCAGGATGGGCACAAGTAGTTGCAAAAAGAATAGAAAAGCCTCTAAATTTGTGCAGCTTATGTTTTCTTTGTGCTTTGGTGATTGCTTTATTCATGGAGCAAAGGATTAATAAATGCTTATACATTTATTTATTTGTTTTTCATTCTTTCATTCCTTCATTCCTCTTCCTGTAAAAAACAAAAACAAAAACAAAAACAAAAACAAAAACAAACAGTAAAATCTTTGAGGGCAAAAGTCAATTAAATTTTTTCTTTCGTATTCTAATGTCAGAATAATGCTTGGAAAATAAAAAAAGTTTAACAAATGTTTTTTCATTGATTTGTATGTTCATTGTATCAATCTAACTCAGGGCTTCTTAAACTTTTTCAAGTTGCACAAGAAATTTTTGTTTTATCCCTGGTATATAGGTATATAACTTTGGTATACAAATCCAACATTTACTTCTAAATAATGAAGAAATTTACTTGAAAGCAATTCTTTGATATACATATACTTTTTTGTATACATATACTTTTACCATTTATTAAAGGTGAAAGTAAATTTACATGCTAATGAGACAGATGTGTTTGTTTTTATGTAAAGAATTAAATATTGGCAGAATATTTGATACTGCAGAATAAAGAGCATTCAGAAACCTTTAGTGTTGCTATTTTTTGTGACCCTCACATTCAGTTTAGCAACACAATTCATTTTAAAAGGCTCTGATCTAAGAGACAGTAAAGACTTTGAGAGTAGAGGATTTTTTTCCCCTTTTGTATCATTATGCCTAGGGTAGTACAAGGGTATATAGTAGTTGTTGTAATAGATTTAATTTAAGTAGAGTAAAGCAATCTTACCCTTTTTTTAGTCATCAAAGTCCAGTGGCAAGATAAAAGTCAAGATGACTGGCAATGGCCCAGATCTAAGCACTTCACAGATCTTGCTTCAGTTGCCTTTATGGCTTTTGGAATAATTTGTTCTTATCTGCTGATTTTGCAAGGGGAAGTTCTCATATGCTTTCTGTAAACATCTCCCTAACTCACCAACATATTTAAAACCTATTGGCTATTCTCAATTTGGTTTAGCCCATGTGCTGAGATGGTTTATGGAGTGTGGCTACTACACATATTATAGCTTCTTGAAGCCACATATGAGAGTTAGATTATAGTTAGACACCAGAAATTGGTGAGCAGCCATACAAAAGATTCAGCAAGCCCTACACCAGAGATATTAGCCCTCTCTGAATATCCCATATACTACTTGGTATGCAGTAAGTTTTTAATAAATGCTTTTTCATTTATTTACTTGCTTGTGTTTGTTTATTTGTTCATTCATTAATTTTATGAACCTAGAAGACAATAAAGAGGATAGAGGCTGGCTTGTTGTTTTCTTTATGTTGCTAATGCCTAGGATAATTCTTGGCATAGAGTAAGCATTGAATTGGAATTTATGAGTTAATAATATAATAATAAATAAACCAGTAAAGAAGAATGATAACTGCTCAGAAGAGGAAAGACTCTCATGAATTCTTAACCTTACCAAATCATGGACCCCTTTGACAGTCTTTCTCAAAAAGGAAGAAAATCATATTTATGAATCTTTTGTGTGATTAACCTTTACTCTAGGCCCTAGAAATTAATTAGAGATATATTATGATCATAATTCCAGAATGTCTCCTCAAATTGACAATGCCATTTATTGATACCATGTTCAAGAGACAAAGTATTGAATTTTATCATCTTCCACCATTTTCTTCCAATCAATACACTCAATTTGCCAGTGACTTAGCTGTTCATTTCTCCCTTTAGCGAATGCCAGGCCTACCATCAAATGGGATTATTCCTGACAAACAGAGAAGTTTTTCTCTTGAGATATGGTTATATCTCATTGATTCTTTACATGAGAGTATTTTAATTTATTCCCTGTTGAAGGGGCAGATGATGATTTCTGACCATCAGGCAGCTTTGCCTGAAGATGAAGTCATCTGCTCTCCTGGTTGAGTTTGTTCATTCATATCAGAACTGTAAGAGTTAGACCAGTGGGTACAGTGATTAATAGCTCTGGGAACGAATTCCTGCCAAAATACATTTCTGTCACAGATCTTTGTGAGTAAGACATTTCAGACTAACCAAGAGGAGATATTTCTGTTATAGCTTAGTGGCCTGGGTATGAATAAAAGTATAAGAAATTTGTTCCCCTCACTGTTTGTTCTGAACCTCCTAAATGATAACGAATATTGACAGCCCTCAGGTGGAATGGGGTCCAAAGAAAGTTGTTCCTATAATACTTCATTACTATTGATTACTTCATGATTAAAAGAATATAGACAACTGAATTTACAAAAGTTTCAAACAGATAACAGTTATGTTTGAAGATCATTTTTCATGAAATATCAATTCACTATGGCAGTGAATGAAAGGTGATATATACTTTGTTATCTGAACATGCAAATTATAAGGTAAATCAGTTATTTGTATGCTTCTTGTCTTCTTTTCCCATAGATGTTCCACATGTCAAAGAAGTACTTCTCTTGAAAGTCAGTTGACAGAAACATAAATACATGTTTAATATATAATATAACATAACTCAAGGAAAGTTGCATTTTAGAAATGCTTTAAAACAGATAAGTTATGAAAAAACCCTAAGCAAATAGACTACATTGTAACTAATTAAAATCAATCAATCTTCATTCAATAAGCATTTGTTGAGTTCTGGGTAGTCATTATGCTAGGTATTGAGGATACAAATGCAGAAATTGAGGAGCTTACATTCCATTGGAGACAATATGAATATAGCAACATAAGAAAATGCAAAATAGTAGATATAATTTGACTTTATTGTGATGATATAAAAAAGAAACTAGGGATGGAAAAGGGATTATACTGGAAGAAGAGGAGAGAGAAGGTAAAAAGGGCTAAATTATTTCACATGAAGAGACAAAAAGGCCTATTATGATTGAGGGGAAAAAGAGAGGGGATATTCCAGTGTTTGAACCTACATATCATTAGATTTGGCTCAAATAGAGATCATCAGACATATTTAGTTTGATATAGAAACTTGTCTCACCCTATAGGGAAGTGGGAGGAGAAAGGTGAAAGGAATGGGGGAGGCCAATAAAAGGGAAAATAGAAGTGAAAGGGGAAAGGGATAAGAAAGGGCTGTTAAAGGGAAAGAAAGATTAAAAGAGGCGATGGTCAGAAGCAAAACCCTCGTGGGGTGGAAATAAGGAAAGAGAAAAATATGACTTGGGAAAATAAGATGGCAGGAAATACAGTTAGTCAATTTAACCCTGAATGTGAATATGACGAACTCTCCCATAAAATGGAAGCAGATAGCAAATGAATTAAAAACCAGAATCCTAAAATATATTCTTTATGAGAAACACATTTAAAGAAGAGTTATACATATAGAGTAAAGGTAAAAGGCTGAAACAGAATCTATTATGCTTCAGCTGAAGTAAAAAAAAAAAAAAAAAAATTATCAGGGGTAGTGATCCTGAAATCAGATCATGTAAAAGCAAAACAAAATAGATTTAATTAAAAGAGATAAGGAAGGAAACTACATTTTGAAGTAATATCAGTACTAAATATTTATACAACAAATGGTATAGCATACAAGTTCCTAGAGGAGAAGTTAAAAGAGCTTCAAGAAGAAATAGACAGCAAGTTTTTTGGATTTCCCCCACAAATGGGAAAAAAAAATTAATCTTAAAGCAAACATAGACTAGTGAAAAATCAAGAAGATTTGGGGAAGAACTAGGGTGCTCCTGATACAACTCAACAAGATAAGAAGAAAGACAAGTTCTTATTTAACTCCAGGGAAGTGCAAACACCTCTGGTTGACTCCACAGAAACACCAATTGCCGACCCCCTCATACTATGGCTAAAGCCTTAGCAGGAACCATAGAAACCTTGGTCTCCATGACTGTTTATATAGTTAGAGTTTGAGTCCAAGAAGACTGAGGGAAGGTAGACTAATTAGGAACACTGGGCCCAGTTGTGCTGCTGAGATGCAGTCCTAGGCAAGAAGAAATCAATGCGGAAGCAGCAGGCAGTATGCTACTGGTTGTGGGAACTTGCAGGAGGGTGGAATTTTTGTTTTGGGGTTCCAGGTTAGAAAAGAGAGCTTAAAGTAAGCTGGAAGTATCTTCCCACTCCATTATTAGACTAATACTACTTAAAAATGAGTTGGCAAAGAAGAAAGAACCCCACTAAAGAAACCTATTATGGGAAAAGGGAAGACCAGGATTCATCTTCAGAGGACACTAAAGTAAAAAATGCTTCTCCCCCAAAGAAACACTATGAAATGACTTCCTGCCCAGAGGGAATTTATATAAGAACTCAAAAAATAATTTAAAAATTAAATGAGAGACAATGAGGAAAAACAAAAACAAAAATAAAAACCATCCAAGAAAAACAAGATTAGAGAAAACAAATAGTTAACCAACTAGAAAAGGAGACACAGAGTCTCAAAGATGAAAATAATCCCTTGAAAATTAAAATTGGACAAGGGAAAGTTAGTGAAGCTACGAGAGACCAAGAAATAAAACAGATTATAAAGAATGAGAAGATAGAACTGAATAGGAACATTTTATAAAAAAAAAAAAAAAAATGACACAGTGTTGTGTTGGCTTATATTCCAAAGAGATTTTAAAGAAGGGAAAAAGACATGTATGTGCAAAAATGTTTGTAGTAGCCCTCTTTGTAGTGGCCAGAAACTGGAAACTGAATGGATGCCCATCAATTGGAGAATAGCTGAATAAATTGTGGTATATGAATATTATTATGGAATATTATTGTTCTGTAAAAAATGACCAACAGGATGATTTCAGAAAGATCTGGAGAGACTTACATGAATTGATGCTGAATGAAATGAGCAGGACTAGGAGATCATTATATACCTCAACAACTCAACAACTATACTGTATGAGGATGTATTCTGAAGGACATGGCCATCTTCAACAATGAGATGAATCAAATCAGTTCCAATAGAGCAGTAATTGATAAGGGTTAGATAAGGGTACCTAAATAAAATTAGGTTTAATTGAGGTCTGTAAAGTTCTTGAATTGCAAAGGTCCAGTTGTCTCTAAGTTATCCTTCCAGCCTGCCATCTCAACTCTGTCCTAGACTCGACTACTCTCCAGACCCAATGCTGTCCTCTTTTATCCTCGAAGACATTGTAGTGAAAACTCAATGGGGCTTGTGAGAAACACTTCAACCAATGAACTTGCTCCCTCAGAATTCCAAAGGTGTAAACTCCCTTTAAAGGCCCAAACCAAAGGTGTGAATTCTGAGCCAGAGAACTGTCCAGACAACCTGAGTTCTCACCTCGTAATCCTAACATCAGAGAACTATCCAGACAACCTGAGTTCTCACCTTGTAATCCTAACAGAGGTCTAGTGGCAGGTTTGGGATTCCACCCACAAGCCACAAGTCCCCTCTGTGGGCTGCTTGTAGAATGATGATGGCCCATTTAACTATTAAAGGGAAATAGGAAAAAATGCTGAGAGCAAAAGGTTATACTTCATAGTCCAGGAAACCTAATTTCTCCCAGGGTGGGGATTAAAGGGTGTGGACTCAGAAGTCTGGGGAGGCAGCAGGCCTTGATATCTAATAAGCCACTGCTCTTTTTGTGAGGCAGGGTCTGGGGATGGGCATACTCCTGCTTGTCAGGGCTGCAAATTGAGATAAGAATGCAGTTTAAGGTCTTGGGAATCTTTTAACTGTACTGCTTTTCTTTAAAATAATAGGGGATTGGTTCCTTAATCTTACCAGAAAAATAAGCAAAGATCCTGAATCTTCCTCCTACTCCCCACTCTTTATGGGGAGGGGTGGAAGGAGTCAGAGGGAGTGCACAGTATCATCACTGCGCACTGAGCTTACCACCCCGTGAGGTGTTTGGACTGTCCTGGGATAAAGTGGAAACAGGGCCGGATCCCAAATCCCTACCAGGGAGCAGGATGCCAGGGGATCAGTTCAGCTCCTGTGTTGTTGGCTATGGTGTTGAGAAGGCAGTTCCTCCTGCTTGAATTCAGGACAGAGACTGGGATCTCCTTGGACAGTTTCCTACAGGTCTAAGTCTGAGAGAGATTTATATTAAAAGAAAAGCACAGCTGAATGGAAGAAACATTGAGTCCTCTCTTTGCTTTGAAAAAGGCAAGCCTTGCTGGGTGTGTTTCCCTAGTTTCCTTTTGTCTGATGGCAGAAGTGTTGAAATGCAAAGGAAGCTCCTTTCTAGGTGGGTGGAGGGAGATCAGCTAATCTGTATTTCTGTTAAGGGCATACATAAAGAGCATGTGTATAGTTTGATCTTATTGTTATAATATATAAAAAAGGGAAGTTATAAGTAGAAGTAGAAAGGGGATTGTATCAGGAAAAGGGAAAAGGGGAGATAAAAAGAGGGAAATTACATCCCACAAAGAGGCAAAGGAAGCCTATCATGTGATGGAATAAAGGGAGTGGGAGGAACATTGTGTGAATCTTACTCTCATCCGATTTGGCTCAAAGACAAAATATTAGACATATTTGGTTTTCAGAGAAACTTCTCTCACCTCATTAAAAAGTGGGAGAAAAAAAGGGAAAAGGAAAAGAGTAAGCTAAATAGAAGGGAATATAGAAAAACAAGGGAAAGACTCAAAGGGGATGGTAAGGATTCTAAAGAGGGAGAGCTGTGTGAGGCAAGTGGTGCCCATAAGTTTAATACTGGGGAAGGGGGTTAGGGGGGGCAAGAAAAAAGAAAAGCATAAATTGGGGATAATAAGATGGCAAAAAATACAGAATTAGTAGTTTTAACCATACAAGTGAATGGGATGAACTCTCCCATAAAATGGAGGCAGATAGCAGACTCAATCAAAAGCCAGAATCCTACAATATGTTGTTTGCAGGAATCACATTTAAAGCACGATGATACAAAGAGAGTAAAGGTAAAAGGCTGGAGCAGAATCTATTATGCTTCAGGTGAAGTAAAAAAAAGCAGGGGTAGCCATCCTTATCTCAGATCAAGCAAAAGCAAAAATTGATCTAATTAAAGGAGATAAGGAAGGGAATTATACCTTGCTAAAGGTAGCATAGACAATGAAGCAATATCAGTACTAAACATATATGCACCAAGTGAATGGAGATAGAAAGGAGTATACTTTCTTCTCAGTAGTTCATGGAACCTATACAAAAATTGACCATATATTAGGACATAAAGACCTCAAAATTAAATGCAGAAAGGCAGAAATAGTAAATTCATTCTTCTCAGATCATGATGCAATAAAATTTACATTCAACAAAAAGCTAGGGATAAATAGACCAAAAAATAATTGGAAACAAAATAATCTCATCCTAAAGAATGAATGGGTGAAACAGGAAATCATAGACACAATTAATAATTTTACCCAAGAGAATGACAACAATGGGACAACATACCAAAATTTGTGGGATACAGCCAAAATAGTAATAAGGAGAAATTTTATATCTTTAGAGTCTTATTTTGTTAGGATTCTTACAAGATACTTATATATTGAGTTCACACCTTTAAAGGAGTTCAAACCTTTAAAGGAGTTTACACCTTTAAAGGAGCTTGTTCATTGATCCTTTAAGGAACTCCCACAAGCCCAGGGAGTACCCACAAGCCCATTCTCTGGGAGGATATAAGGAGACAAGATTCAGTGGGGAGAGTCAGTCTGGAGGGAGTCAAGGGGAGAAACTCCAGGAGATTCAGAGCCAGGATTCAGTTGATTCGGAAGTCTAGGAGATTCACAATATAAAGGAAAAAGCCTGCTCATGGACTTCTGGGAGATTCACAACTAGGATTGAATTCTGGGAAACCCACAATCCCACACTCTTGGAGGCAGAATCTGATTCATCCCCAAGTCTACCTTCGTGCTGGCTGGAGGCTTTGAATTCAGAGGGAGCTAGAGGCAGAAGCTGGCTGGAGACATTCTGACAAGAGCTTATCAGGGAACCAAGGAAAGAGATAGGCCTCTATTAAAGCTAGCCAGACCCCAGGCAAAGATCCAAGATTTTGAAGGACACAATAAAGGATCTGGACTTTAACTCCTGGATGGATTTGGGATTATTGAACTGGAACTAAAGCCAAGGTTGCCTCCAGAAGCTCCCCAAGAAACCTGCCCCTAAGAGAACTATCACGATTTAGAAACAACAGAACATCACATTTTGGTGCCCAACATGGGGAAAGGACTTTTGCTTATGCTGACTCTGGCTGATTTTGAGCTCTTCAGGGAGCTAGACCGGACTTCACATTACTTGAATAAAACAGAGAAAGAGAAGATCAATGAATTAGGCTTGCAACTTAAAAAGCTAGAAAAACAGCAAATTAAAAACCCCCAATCAAATACTAAACTTGAAATTCTAAAATTAAAAAGAGAAATCAATAAAATTGAAAGTAAAAAAAAAAAAAAACTATTGAATTAATAAATAAATCTAAGAGTTGGTTTTATGAAAAACCCAACAAAATAGATAAACCTTTGGTAAATTTAATTAGAAAAACGAAAGAGGAAAATCAAATTGTTAGTCTTAAAAATGAAAAGGGGGATCTTTCCACCAATGAAGAGGAAATTAGAGCAATAATTAGGAGTTACTTTGCCCAACTTTATGCCAATAAATTTGATAACCTAAGTGAAATAGATGGCTACTTTCAAAAATATAGGCTTCCCAGATTAACAGAGGAGGAAGTAAATTGCATAAATAGTCCCATTTCAGAAAAAGAACAAGCTACTAATCAACTCTTTAAGAAAAAATCCCCAGGATCAGATGGATTTACGTGTGAATTCTACCAAACATTTAAACAGCAATTAGCCCCAATGCTATATAAACTATTTGAAAAAATAGGGAATGAAAGAGTCCCACCAAATCCCTTTTATAACACAGACATGGTACTGATACTTAAACGAGATAGGTTGAAAACAGAGAAAGAAAATTATAGACCAATTTCCCTAATGAATATTGATTCAAAAATCTTAAATAAAATATTAGCAAAAAATTAAAGAAAATCATCCCCAGGATAATACACCACAACCAAATAGGATTTATACCAGGAATGCAGGGCTGGTTTAATATTAGGAAAACTATTAGCATATATCAATAACCAATTAACAGAAACCATATGATCATCTCAAAAGACACAGAAAAAGCATTTGACAAAATCCAACATCCATTCTTATTAAAAAACACTTGAGAGTATAGGAATAAATGGGTTTTTCCTTAAAATAGTCAGTAACATCTATTTAAAACTGTCAGTAAGCATCACATGTAATGGGAATAAACTGGAACTATTCCAAACAAGATCAGGAGTTAAACTAGGTTGCCCACTACCACCATTTCTATTCAACATTGTATTAGAAATACTAGCTTCAGCAGTAAGAGTTGAGAAAGAGATTAAAAGAATTAGAGTAGGTAATGAGAAAACCAAATTATCACTCTTTGCAGATGATATGAAGGTATACTTAGAGAACCCTAGAGATTCTACTAAAAATCTATTAGAAATAATCCACAGCTTTAGCAAAGTTGCAGGATAAAAAAAAATAAACCCACATAAATCATCAGCATTCTTATATATCACTAACAAAATCCAACAGAGACACAAAGAAAAATTCCATTTAAAGTAACTTCCAGTAGTATAAAATATTTGGGAATCTATCTGCCAAGGGAAAGTAAGGAACTATATGAGCAAAACTACAAAACACTTTCCACAAAAATAAAATCAGATTTAACCATTTGTTAAAATATTAAGTGCTCTTGGGTAGGTCGAGTGAATATAATAAGGATGACAATATTACCTAAACTAATCTATTTTTTAAATGCTATACCAATCAGACTCCCAAAAAACTATTTTAATGACCTATAAAAAATAACAACAAAATTCATCTGAAAGAACAAAAGGTCAAGACTTTCAAGGGAACTAATGAAATAAAAATCAAATAAAGGTGGTCTAGCTGTACCAGATCTAAAACTATATTATAAAGCAGTGGTCACCAAAACCATTTGGTATTGGCTAAGAAATAGACTAGTTGATCAGTGGAATAGGTTATGTTCACAGGACAGAATAGTCAATAACTTTAATAATCTAGTGTTTGACAAACCCAAAGATCCCAACTTTTGGGATAAAAATTCATGTTTGATAAAAATTGCTGGGACATTGGAAATTTGTGTGGCAGAAACTAGGTATTGACCCACACTTAACATTGTATACCAATATAAGTTTAAAATGGGCTCATAATCTAGGCATAAAGAATGAGATTATAAATAAAAGAACATAGGATAGTTTACCTCTCAGACCTATGGAGGAAGAAGGAATTTGTGACCAAAGAAGTAGAGGTCATTCTTGATCACAAAATAGAAAACTGTGATTATATCAAATTAAAGAGCTTTTGCACAAACAAAACTAAGGCAGACAAGATTAGAAGGGAAACAATAAACTGGGAAAACAATTTTACAATCAAAGGTTCTGATAAAGGCCTCATTTCCAAAATATATAGAGAAATGACTCTAGTTTATTTATTTTTCCATTTTCTTTTTTATTATAGCTTTTTATTTACAATATATATGGCTGGGTAATTTTTCAGCATTGACAATTGGAAAACCTTTTGTTCCAACTTTTCCCATTCTTCCTTCCACCCCTTCCCCCAGATGGCAGGTTACCAGTGCATGTTATTAACTCTAATTTATAAGAAATCAAGCAATTCTCCAATTGATAAATGGCCAAATGATACAAACAGACAATTTTCTGATGAAGAAATAGAAACTATTTCTAGTCACATGAAAAGATGCTCCAAGTCATTATTAACCAGAGAAATGCGAATTAAGACAACTCTGAGATACCACTTACACACCTGTCAGATTGGCTAAGATGATAAGAAAAGATAATGCTGAATGTTGGAGGGGATGTGAGAAAACTGGGATACTGATGCATTGTTGGTGGAATTGTGAACAAATGCAACCATTCTGGAGAGCAATTTGGAACAATGCTCAAAAAGTTATCAAAATGTACATACCCTTTGATCCAGCACTGTTATTACTGGGCTTATATCCCAAAGAGATCTTAAAGAAGAGAAAGAGACCTGTATGTGCAAAAATGTTTGTGGCAGCTCTTTTTTGTAGTGGCCAGAAACTGGAAATTGAATGGATGCTCATCAATTGGAGAATGGCTGAATAAGTTGTGGTATATGAATGTTATGGAATATTATTGTTCTGTAAAAAAATGACCAGCAGGATAATTTCAGAAAGGCCTGGAAAGACTTACATGAACTAAGTGAAATGAGCAGGACCAGGATGTCATTATATATTTCAACAACAATACTATATGATGATCAATTCTGATGGATGTGGCTCTCTTCAACAATGAGATGAACCAAATGAGTTCCATTTGTTCAATAATGAATAGAACACCCAGTGAAAGAACTCTGGGAAATGAGTATGAACCACAACATAGCATTTCTACTCCCTCTGGTTTTGTTCACTTGCATTTTAGATTTACTTCTCAGATTATTTTTACCTTACGTCTTAGTCCAATTTTTCTTATGCAGCAAAATAACTGTATGGATATGTAAACATATTTTGTATTTAACATATACTTTAACATATTTAACATTAATGGATCTACCTGCCATCTAGGGGAGGGGGTGGGGGGAAGAAGGGGAAAAGTTGGAACAGAATATTTTGCAAGGTTCAATGCTGAAAAATTACCCATGCATATATCTTGTAAATAAAAAGCTATAATAAAAAAATTGTAAACAAAATAAAATTTGTATGGATCATGTTATATTCAGGACAAAAACCCAATAGGTTAGCTTAAAAGAAAGACTGTCAAAGTTAAAGTAAAAATCGTAATTATATTATACAAATGAGGTGGAAAGGAAGGATAGACACAGAGGTATTGGGGGGGAGGTCTCATAGTTCTGAAAACCTACTCTCATCAGTAATGGGTTTAATAGGTGACAGTTTATATATACCATGAAGGTTATAGCACCCTCTAATATCTATGAAGAAATTAGAGGGAGGGATAGGCAGATGGGGAAGCAAAAGAAGTGGGAAGAAGACAAGGGAGGGATCCATGGTTTGAAGGAAGTTAAGTAATTGCAGGATACATTAAAGGAGCAGAATTAAAGCAAAAATCAGCAGGGATAGGAAAGATATGTCTGTGTGTATGTGGAGTGTGTGTGTGTGTATCTACATATCTACATATGTAAATATAAATATATTTTTTCTTAACTACAACTTGCTTGGAGATGGTGGTGGGGATTAAAGTGGGGGAAAGAATAAAGTAAATAAGCTGTGCCGTAGAACAATTTTCAAGAAAGTAAAGGAAAAATGGACATTCATGAATATAAATTCTACTAATATTTATATTTTCTTGATCTGGTAATTTGTTGTTATATATTCTGAATCTTCCTTAATGTTCTGCTGAGCACATGACAATGTTCTTCTTTGTTTTGTATTACTTTTCTGTTTTTCTTATACTGTTTTTTAAAGTAGGATTTAAATGAAAGAAAAATCATATTATACTAGTGGGGAATCTTAACCTTGCTCTAGATAAATCTAGAACTAGATAAATCAAACCACAAAATAAAGAAGAAAGAAGTTGAGGTAAACAGAATTTTTAAAAAGTTAGGTATGATAGAACTTTAGAGAAAATTGAATGAAGATAGAAAGGAATATACTTTTTCTTGGAGGTACATGAATCTTACACACAAATTTACCATGTATTATGGCATAAAATCTTCAACATCAAATGCAGAAGGCAGGAATAGTAAATGCATCTTTTTCAGATTATTATTCAATAAAAATTACATGTAATAAAGAGTCAGGGGAAAATAGATCAATAATCAAATACTAAAGAATGAATGGATGAAGCAACAAATCATAGAGACAATAATATCATGCAAGAGAATAACAATAAGGACAATATAATAAAATTTATGGAATTCAGCCAAAGCAGTTCTTAAGGGGAATTTTATATTTCTAGAAGATTATTTGCATAAAATGAAGAAAGAAAAGATTAATGAATTGGGCATGCAACTAAAAAAAGCTACAAAAAGAACAATTAAATACCAAATTTGAAATTCTGAAAATAAAAGAGGAGATTAATGAAATTGATAGTAAGGAAACTATTGAATTAATAGATAAAACTGAGTTGCTTTTATGAAAAAAAAACCCCAACAAAATAGATAAACCTTTAGTTAATTTGATTAGTAAAAGGAAAGAAAAAAATCAAATTGCTAGTATCAAAAATGAAAAGGGTGACCTTTCCACCAATGAAGAGGAAATTAAAGCAATAATTAGGATGTTTCCTTAAAATGATCAGTAGCATCTATTTAAAAAAATTTAGCATGCATCATATATAATGGGGATAAGCCAGAACCATTACCAATAAGATCAGGAGTGAAACAAAGCTGCCAACTATCAACATTATCAAATAATATTAGAAATGTTTACTTTAGCAATAAGAAAAGAAAAAGAAATTAAAGGAAGGAGATTAGGTAATGAAGAAACCAAATTATCACTCTTTGCAAATGATATGATGGTATATTTAGAAAATCCTGGAGAATCAAATAAAAAAAAAAACTACTAGAAACAATGAACAATTTTAGCAAAGTTGCAATATATAAAATAAATTCTCATGTATCACCAGCATTTTTATATGTTACCAAAAAAAAAAAACAAACAAACTCTAGCAGCAAGAATTACAGGGACATTCTATTTAAAATAACTGTAGATAATATAAAATATTGGAGAGTCTACCTGACAAGACAAAGTCAGAAACTATATGAACACAATTACAAAACACTTCCCACACAAGTAAAGTTAGATCTTAAACAGTTAAAAAATATCAAATGCTTATGCATAGGCGAACCTAATATAATTAAAATGGCAGATCTTATGTGCAGTAATAGACATCTGTTTGGGTGTTGCTATATTGAAGAAGAGGAGAGATTGGAGTCAGGAAGACCAAATAAAAAGGCTTCTGAAAAAGGGAGGTATAACTGAACAAGGATGGCAGGCTTATGAATAGAATGGAGATGATGGATGTGAGATGTTATGGAGATGAAAGTGAAGAGATTTTTTGTTTTATTGTATGTGCTAGTTGACTAAAAAGGAAGGACCAACAATGACTCAGTATGTGAACCTGGGTAATTAGAAAGAAGGTGGTATTAATAGAAATAAAGTCATTAGAAAAGAATTGTGAGACATTGCAAAAAAATCAAGGTAAAAACAAGAAGAAATTTTCTGGAATAGTATTTCTTTACAAGTGTTTTCACACTATTTCACATGTTCTTCATAGTAATGCTGAGTTGTGGAAAGCAAATATCATTTTCCTTATTTTACAGATGACAATTGACTGGCTGTCAATAGAACCTGAAGCTTACTGAGGCTCATAAAGTTGTCACATGGTTAAGAAATAGCATGTAAACTTCCAGGAGCAGAGCCAAGATGGTGGGGATGACACACATTTCTTTCTGACCTTCTCCTATAATCCTCAGACTAATTAGCAAATCTAGCCTCTGAATTAGCTCTGGACTGGCAGAACCCAAAAATATTGGAAGTGCAACAAATTACCAGCCGAAGATCATTTAAAAAGATCACCAGAAAAGATCTGTTTCAATCTGAAATGGGAGGGAGGCAGACAGCACATTGCAGCTGAGCACAAATGCCAGCACAGTGCAGAGTCCCAGGGTGGTGTGGATTCTGCGGGGCAGTGCAGACTCCATATGGCAAAGAATCTACAGGGAGGGTTATAGCAGCAGTGTTGGCTACTCTGTACTGATTGCAAGCCAATAGAACAGAAGAGAAATTAGAAAACATCCAACTCAAACACAAAAGGTAAATAGTGAACTCCAAAATGCTCATCCAGCACCAGTAGTGAGTGAGCACAGACCAGCACAGCCACAGCTATTCACAGAAGAAGCCACTTTTTATAAAGAAAGCTTGCCCTAAAAGCAGACCTTAAGGTTTTTTTTTGTTTTTTTTTTTTGTTTTTGATAAGTAAAAAAGTAAAGAGAACTCTGATGATAGCTTCTATGGTGAAAGAGAAGAACAGATTTCAAACCCTGAGGAGACTAAAGGCAGATTGTTTCCAGATGAAGCACCAAATGGTGATGTAACCTGGTCCCCATCACACAAGGCTCTCCTAAAAATATTAAAAAGGATCTTAAAAGATAGCTAGAAGAAAAATCGGGAAAGGAAATGAAAACTTTGCAAGAGGGTTTGGAAAAGGCATATAACTCATTAAAAATAGATTTGATAAAATGGGAAAAGAAAACCACTCCCAGAAAAACAGAATTTATGAAACAGAAAAAGAAAATGACTCCTTAAAAATGGAATTTGAATGGAAAAAGAAAATATCTCCTTAAAAAAGACAGAATTTGTGAAATGGAAAAAAAATTCCATAGAATAAAACAACACATTTAAAAATTCAATTGGTCAAATACAAAAAGAAGTAAAAAAAAAGTAAATGAAAAAATAACTCACTAAAATTCAGAACTGAACAAATGCAAATGAATGACCCAAGGAGACAACAAGAATCAGTCAAGCAAAACCAAAAAAATGAAAAAAATGTTAAATACCTATTTGGGAAAACAACAGACTTGGAAAATAGATCTAGGTGAGATAATCTAAGGATTATTGGACTCTGATGAAAAAAGAGCCTAGACACTATTTTTCAGGAAATCATCAAAGAGAACTGCTCAGATGTTATAGAAACAGAAGGTAAAACAGACATTGAAAGAATCCATTCATCACCTCCTGAAAGAGATCCCAAAATAAAAAATCCAAGAAATATTGTGGCTAAATTCCAGAACTATCAGTCAAAGGAAAAAAATACTACAAGAAGCCAGAAAAAAAGAGCAATTCAAATACAGAGGAGCCACAATAAGAATCATTCAGGATCTAGTAATGTCCACATTAAGGATTGAAGGGCCTGAAATCTGATATTCTGAAAGGCTAAGGAACTTGATATCTAACCAAGAATAACTCACCCAGCCAAAGCTGAGCATTTTCTTCCAGGGAAGAAGATGAACATTCAATGAAATAGGTGAATTCCATTTATTTCTGACAAAAAAACCCCCAGAACTAAACAAAAAATTTGACCTCCAAATATAGTACTCAAGATAAGCATAAAGAGGTATAAAGAAATCTTGGGAACTATGTTTCTGTCATGAATATACATAAAGAGTACATGTATAATTTGGTTTTACTGTTGTAATATAAAAAAGAATCTAGTGGTGGAAAGGAATTGTACCAGATAAAAGGGAGAAGTGGAGGTACTACATCTCACGAAGAGGCAAAGGAAACCTATTATATCTGAGGGAAAGAAGGGAGGGGGATGACCACAGTGTGACTCTTAGTCTCATCAGAATTGGCACAAAGAGAAAATATTAGACATATTCAATTTACAAAGAAACTTCTCCCACCTCATTGAAAAGTGGGAGGGGGAAAAACCAAAAGGGAAAGAGTAGACTAAATAGAAGAGAATACAGAAATTGTAAGGGAAAGATTTGGGAAAGGGGGAGGAACTCTAAGCGGGGGGGGGGGGGGTGCTGCACGAGGCAACTGGTGCTCAAAAGTTTAATACTGAGGATAGGATAAAGAGAAAAGGAAAGACAAAAGCATAATCTGGGATTAACAAAATGGAAGGAAATACACATTTATTAATTTTAATCATAAATGTGAATGGGGTAAACTCCCCCATAAGGCAGAGGTATATAGCAAACTGGATTAAAAGTCAGAATCTTACAATAAATGTTGTTTATAGGAAACACACTTGAAGCAGGGTGATACATACAGAATAAAGTTAACTATGCTTCAAGTGAAGTCAAAAAAACAGGGGTAGCCATCCTGATCTCAAATCAAGCAAAAGCAAAAATCAACCTAATTAAAAGAGATAAGTAAGGGTACTGTATCTTGCTAAAGAATAGTATAGATAATGAAGCAATATCAGTATTAAACATATATGCACCAAGTGGTTTAGCATCTAAATTCTAAAGGAGAAGTTAAGAGAGTTGGAAGAAGAAATAGATAGCAAAACTATAATAGTGGGAGATCTCAACCTTGCACTCTCAGAACTAGATAAATCAAACCACAAAATAAGAAAGAAGTTAAAGAGTCAAATGGAACACTAGAAAAGCTAGGTATGGTAGATCTTTGGAGAAAACTACATGGAAACAAAAAGGAGTACACTTTCTTTTTGGCAGTTCATGGAACCTATAAAAAAATTGACCATATATTAGGACATAAAGACCTCAAATTCAAATGTAGAAAGGTAGAAATAGTAAATGCATCCTTTTCAGATCACGATGCAATAAAAATTACATTCAATAAAAATCCAGGGGAAAATAGAACAACAAGTAATTGGAAACTAAATAATCTCATCCTAAAGAATATTGGGTGAAACAGCAAATCATAGACACAATTAATAATTTCACCCAAGAGAATAACAATAATGAGATGTCATACCAAAATATGTGGGATGCAGCCAAAATGGTAATAAAGAGAAATTTTATATCTCTAGAAGCCTACTTGCATAAAATAGAGAAAGAGAAAATCAATGAAGTAGGCTTGCAACTAAAAAAGCTAGTAAAAGAGCAAATTAATAACCCCAACCAAACAATAAACTTGAAATTTTACAAATAAAATGAGAGATTAATAAAATTGAAAGTAAAAAAAAAACTATTGAATTAATAAATAAAACTAAGAGTTGCTGCTATGAAAAAACCAACAGAAATAGATAAACCCTTGGTAAATTTAATTAGAAAAAGAAAAGAGGAAACTCAAATTGTTAATCTTAAAAATGAAAAGAGAGAACTATCCACCAAATAAAATTTGACAACCGAAGTGTAGTGGAGGAATATCTAAAAAAAATAGTTTCCCAGATTAACAGAAGAGGAAATAAATTACTTAAATAGTCCCATTTTAGAAAAGGAAATAGAAGAAGCTATTAATCAGCTTCCTAAAAAAACAAACCTCTAGGACCAGATGGATTTACATGTGAATTCTACCAAACATTTAAATAGCAATTATCCCCAATGCTATATAAACTATTTGAAAAAATAGGGAACGAAGGAGTCCTACCAAATTCCTTTTATGACACAGACATGGTACTGATACCTAAACCAGGTAGGTTGAAAACAGAGAAAGAAAATTATAGACCAATCTCCCTAATGAATATTGATGCTAATATCTTAAATAAGATATTAGCAAAAAGACTACAGAAAATCACCCCCAGGATAATGCGCCACAACCAAGTAGAATTTATAACAAGAATGCAAGGCTGATTCAATATTAGGAAAACTATTTAGCATAATTGACTATAACAATAACCAAATTAACAAAACTCATATGATTATCTCAATAGATGCAGAAAAAGAATTTGATAAAAATCCAACATCCATTGTTAATTAAAACACTAGAAAGTATAGGAATTAATGGACTTTTCCTTAAAATATTCAGTAGCATCTATTTAAAGACCATTTAAAACCATCAGCAAGCATCATATGTAATGGGGATAAACTGGAACCATTCCCAATGAGATCAAGGGTGAAACAAGGTTGCCCCCTATCACCATTAATATTCAATATTGTATTAGAAATGCTAGTTTTGGCAATAAGAGAAGAAAAAGAGATTAGAGGAATTAGTGTATGTAATGATGAAGCCAATTTATCACTCTGCAGATGTTATGATTGTATACTTAGTGAATCCTAGAAAATCAACTAAAAATCTATTATAAATAATCCACAACTTTAGCAAAGTTGCAGGATACAAAATAAAACCACATAAATCATCAGCATTTTTATACATCACTAAGAAAATTCAACAGCAAGAGATATAAAGAGAAATGCGATTTAAAATAATTCTCAATATTTGGAAATCTGTCTGCCAAGGGAAAGCAAGGAACTATATGAGCAAACTACAAAACATTTTCCATAAATAAAGTCAGATCTAAGCAATTGGAAAAGTATCAAGTGAGCTTGGATAGATCAAGTGAATATAATAAAGATGACAATACTCCCTAAACAAATCTATTTATTTAGTACTATACAAATCAAACTCCCCAGAAACTATTTTACTGACCTAGAAAAAATAACAACAAAATTCATTTGGAAGAACAAAAGGTCAAGAATTTCAAAGGAATTAATGACAAGGAAATCAAATGAAGGTGGCTTAGCTGTACCAGATCTAAACTATATTATAACACAGTGGTCATCAAAACCATTTGGTACTGGCTAAAAAATAGTGCAGTTGATCATTAGAACAAAATAGTCAATGACTATAGCAATCTAGTATTTGACAAACCTAAAGGCCCCAGCTATTGAGATAAGAATTCATTATTTGACAAAAACTACTGGGGAAATTGAAAATTATTGTGACAGAAAATCCTCATCATTTTTATACATTACCAACACAATCTGACAGCAAGAGATACAAAGAGAAATTTCATTCAAAATAACGGTCGATAGTATAAAATATTTGGGAATATATCTACCAAAGGAAAGTCAGGAATTATATGAGCAAAATTACAAAACACTTGCCACAAAATAAAGTCAGATTTAAATAATTGGAAAGACATTCAGTGCTCTTGGATAGGCCAAGCGAATATAATTAAGATGACAATACTCCCTAAACTAATCTATTTATTTAATGCTATACTAATCAGACTCCCAAGAAACTATTTTAATGACCTAGAAAAAATAACAACAGAATTCATATGGAACAACAAAAGTTCAAGAATTTCCAGGGAAGTAATGAAAAAAAAAAACTTAAATGAAAGTGGTCCAGCTGTACTTCATCTAGAACTATATTATAAAGCAACAGTCACCAAAACCATTTGATATTGGCTAAGAAATAGACTAGTTGATCAGTGGCATAGGTTAGGTTCACAGGGCAAGATAGTGTATAAAAATAGCAATCTAGTGTTTGACAAACCCAAAGATCCCAACTTTTGGGATAAGAATTCATTATTTGACAAAAACTGCTGGGAAAACTGGAAATTAGTATGGCAGAAACTAGGCATGGACCCACATTTAACACCACATACTAAGATAAAATCAAAATGGTTCCAAGATTTAGGCATAAAAAATTAAATCATAAATAAATTGGAGGAACATGGGATGGTTTACCTCTCGGACTTGTGGAGGAGGAAGGAGTTTGTATCCAAGGGAGAACTAGAGACCATTATTGATCACAAAATAGAAAATGTTGATTACACCAAATTAAAAAGTTTCTGCACAAACAAAACTAATGCAAACAAGATCAGAAGGGAAGTAACAAATTGGGAAAACATTTTTACAGTTAAAGGTTCTGATAAAGGCCTCATTTCCAAAATATACAGAGAATTAGCTTTAATTTATAAGAAATCAAGCCATTCTCCAATTGATAAATGGTTAAAGGATATGAACAGACAATTTTCAGATGATGAAATTAAAACTATTTCCACTCATATGAAAGAGTGTTCCAAATCACTATTGATCAGAGAAATGCAAATTAAGACAACTCTGAGATATCATTACACACCTGTCAGATTGGCTAAGATGACAGGAACAAATAATGATGGATGTTGGAGGGGCTGTGGGAAAACTGGGACACTGAAGCATTGTTGGTGGAGTTGTGAAAGAATCCAACCACTCTGGAGAGCAATCTGGAATTATGCCCAAAAAGTTATCAAACTGTGCATACCCTTTGACCCAGCCATACTACTACTGGGCTTATATCCCAAGGAAATACTAAAAAAGGGAAAGGGACCTGTATGTGCCAAAATGTTTATGGCAGCCCTTCTCATAGTGGCTAGAAACTGAAAAATGAATGGATGTCCATCAATTGGAGAATGGTTGGGTAAATTATGGTATATGAAAGTTATGGAATATTATTGTTCTATAAGAAATGACCAACAGGAGAAATACAGAGAGGATTGGAGAGACTTACATCAACTGATGCTGAATGAAACGAGCAGAACTAGGGGATCATTATACACTTCAACAATGGTACTGTATGAGGATGTATTCTGATGGAAGTGGATATCTTCAACATAGAGAAGAGCCAATCCAATTCCAATTGATCAATGATGGACAGAATCAGCTACATCCAGAAAAGGAACACTGGGAAATGAGTGTAAACTGTGAGCATTGGGTTTTTTGTTTTGTTTTGTTTTGTTTTGTTTTGTTTTGTTTTGTTTCTCTTCACAGATTATTTTTACATTCCGAATACAATCCTTCCTTTGCAACAGCAACAATAATAAAATTCGGTTCTGCACACATATATTGTACCTAGGATATACTATAAGATATATAATATGTATAGGAATACCTGCCATCTAGGGGAGGGGGTGGCGGGAAGGAGGGGAAAAACTCTGAACAGAAGGGAGTACAAGGGATAATGTTGTAAAAAAAAATTTACCTATGCATATGTACTGTGAAAGAAAATGTTCTAATTATAAAAAATTAATAAAAGAATTATTATGACAAAGTAGGTATAGATCCAATCTTAACATTGTATACCAAGATAAGGTTGAAATTGATTCTTAATCTAGACATAAAGAATGATATTATAAACAAATTAGAAGAACATAGGATCATTTACTTCTCAGATTTGTGGAGGCAGAAGGAATTTGTGACCAAAGGACAACTAGAGCTTATTATTGATAATAAAATGGATAATTTTGATTATATTAAGTTAAAATTTTTTGTACAAATAAAACTAATGCAGACAAGATTGGAAAAACATTTTTATAATCAAAGGTTCTAATAAAGGTCTCATTTCTAAAATATATAGAGAATTGACTCAAAATTATAATATTTCAAGCCATTCTCCAATTGCTAAATAATCAAAGGATATGAACAGACAATTTTCAGATGTAATTGAAATTATTTGTAGTCACATGAAAAGATGCTCCAAATCACTATTGATCAAAGAAATGCAAATTAAGACAACTCTGAAATTCTACTACACATCTGCCAGATTGGCTAACCTGACAGGAAAATATAATGACAAAAAAACTGGGACACTGATACATTGTTGGTGCAACTGTGAATGGATCTAACCAATCTGGAGAGTAGTTTGGAACTATGCTCAAAAATGTATCAAACTGTGCATACCCTTTGATCCAGCAGTGATTCTACTGGGATTATATCCCAAAGAGATCTTAAAGGCAAGAAAGGGACCCACATTTGCAAAAATTTTTGTGGCAGCCCACTTTGCAGTGGCAAGAAACTGGCAACTGAGTGGATGGATGCCTATCAATTGGAGAATGGCTGAATAAATTATGGTATATGAATGCTATGGAATACTATTGTTCTGTAAGAAACTCCCAGCAGGATGATTTCAGAGAGGTTTGGAGAGGCCTACATTAACTGATGCTAAGTGAAATGAGCAGAACCAGGAGAACATTATACATGGCAACAGCGTGACTATATGACAGTCAATTCTGATGGATGTGGCTCTCTTCAACAATGAGAGTATTCACACCAGTCCAACTTGTTCAATGATGAAGAGAGCCATCTACATCCAGAGAGAGAACCATGGAAACAGAGTGTGGAACACAACATAGCATTTTCACATTCTCTGTTGTTATTTGCTTGCATTTTGTTTTCTTTTTCAGTTTTTCTTTTCCTTCCTTCTTAATTTGATTTTTCGTATGCAGCAAAATAACTGTATAAACATTTATACATATGTTGGATTTAACATATATTTGAACATATTTAAAATATATTGGACTACCTCTCAGTTAGGGGAGGAGGTGGAGGGAAGAAGGGAAAAATTTGGGAAAAAAAGGTTTTGCAAGGGTCATTGTTGGAAAAATTACTCATGCATATGCTTTGTAAATAAAATAAATAAATAAATAATAGAATAAAAAAAAGAAATAGCATGTCTAGGTCTAAAACCAAGGTCTTATTCTATCTAGTCCCATGCATTTTTTTAAAGTATGCAACATTACTCCTAAAAGCCATATATATGGAACACATAAATATATAGATTTTATAAATTAATAATACTTACATTAACAGTAATGACTACATTTCCCTAAATAGAAAGTTAAGAAAATAATTCCTTGCATGTTGAAATAGATATCTATTTTGGGGGAAGGAAACCATATTTTGTGTCAGTTGCATCAAGAGGCAACCAATCATTTATACTGTAATTTGTGTGTGTGTGTGTGTGTGTGTGTGTGTGTGTGTGTGTGTATGTGTGTGTGTGTATGTGTTTGTACGTGCTATCTTTTTTGGTACACATATAATTTTACTTTGATAAATAGCATATGATACCAATGGCTCTGTTGGCTGACCTGTAGAAAGACCAACCCAAGAGAGTCATCAAGATAGTTATAAAGAATCTGGGTCAGCCACTGTAAGAATTATCATCACTTCAAAGGAAATAAATAAGCAAAGGGCAAAGTGGTGGCGACACTCATAATAGATTAGGGAAAGAAAATATATAAAGATAATAGAAACATGACAGAAGTAGGTTTAAAAGGGAATGAGTACAAAGTCAACTTAGTTTAGAAAGGAGAAATGTGGAAATGAGGAAGGGGAAAAAGCAAAGGGATTGGTTTGCAAATTTAGGAAATCAGCAACTCTTTAATTTCCTTTTATTTTAAAACAAAAGTTAAAAATTAAAGAAAATTATTTACCAGGTATTTCATTCCAAAAAAGAGGTTTTTTTTCAGCCTTGAAAATAAGAATAAATTATTTCTGTACCTTAGTTCTCATGACTGTAAAATAAGGAAGTATGAGTTATACTACCTTATAGCATAATTTAGTTCAAGAATATATAGGGCTGCACGTGCATTTTAAAAACAGTCCCTAGCCCCATGTCTTTGAATTTCACATTCCTTTGGACAGGACCAAAAACTGAGGAAAGTGAGATAATGAAGTTGGTAGTCTTGTGCTGTCCCATCTTCTGAGTTTCCTCTTCATTATTGCCAAGTCTGTGCATGAAGAGACCTGAGTAAAAAAACAAAACAAAACAAAAAAAACAAACAAACAAAAAAAAAAAACCTAAAACAAAAAGCAACTCACTATTGCTATAACCAAATTCACTATATCTTGAAGTTCATGCATGCCTTTCCAGTTCATCACTTTCAGTTTTGCTCCATAGTAATATGCCTTACTCAGCATTTAGTGGGTATTTACATTTGTTTCTTTTACAAAGTACTATACCCTAATTAATTTGTTTGAAATAAAGACCATGAAAGTGCAAGTTGTCACTTTCTCTACAATATACACAATGAGTATAGTGATCTAGGCATATTCAAATATGGCCAAATAGCAGAACTAGAATTCTTAGTCATGATTTTTAAAAATCCTCTCTTTAAATCACTTTGTTACAAAATTATTAGTGCAAAAATTTCCTAAATAATTTGGTTGTATAGCACTTAGAGGTTTGAACCACTTTGACAGAAAGCATGAGTATTGATTAGCAAATCTAGGGGAAGAATATGGAGAAAAGAGTACTGAAGTTTTTCAAGGATTCCAAGAACAGCAAAACTCAATTTTATAATATGGCAGCCAAAAGCTGATAGAACCTTTGGCTAAATAAGGGAAACATTGTGTTCAGGACAATGCCACAGCTCTTCAGCTATTCCTCAATTGTTGGATATCCATTCTCTCTTACTCTTCCAATTTTGTGTGGAAGAGAGATTAGCCTAATGCTGCCAGGCACCAGGAAGTAGAATTAAGAGCAAGGGGAAGAAGTTGTAGATTAGCTAATTTAGGCTGAATGGAAGAAAAGAAAAACTTCCTGATAATGTCCTAACAATTATAGAGTTTTTTTAGAACTACCTACAAGTGGAATGGGTTATTTCAGCAGCTCAGGAAACTATCTACTAAAGAATAGTGAGCATTTAATCAGCCTTGGGGATGAAAGAATAACTTTCTCTTTTGAAACATCAAAGATGTTAATCCAACAATCCAAGTTGTTATCCTTTTGGAAGCATCTCTGTATTTGTCTTTAACCTCCTTTCTCAGATCATCTTTTACACATGTCCTCAATGTGAGATTCAGGGCCTTGTCTAACCTGAATCAGCCTTTTAGCCCATCTGTTTATGGATGAATATCCATCATCAGCCACTTCTTGATCATGTTAATAGTGATGATTTATGACTAATACATGGCTACCTGCCAATATTTTTTTTTTTGTTATTTCCTTCAAGAACAATTAGATAGCTTTTCTCCTGAAATGTTTACTGAAAAATTTTAAATCAATTTTATGTGTGTTTCCAGGATTGGCCCAGCTCATTACGAACATTATCTGATTGAACAATTTCAGGCTCAGTGTAAGGGAGGGATATTGAAAGTGGATTAATAATGGGCCACTGTCTTGACCGCATAACACAAACCAGATACCCAAGTAAAGTGAGAGTATATTTCTTCAATAGTACCCTATTCTTTCAGAAAAGGACTAGGACTAGACTTTTAATTTCCTTTTTCTTTTTTGCTTTTTAGACTTATAATTTTCTTGAACTAAGATTTCCCAATTTTATCCACCATACCATGTTGCTTCTCTTGGCTGTTAAAAGGCAAACATTCCAACCGTGTATAAAATGAGATAGAGATTGGGATTGGACTTGTGATTTAATTGATATGGGGAACTCCCAGATAAGGAAACTCCCTATATTAATGCAAGTTGTCACTTTCTCTACAATTTATATTCTTGGATGAGATATAGTACTATAATGGATCAGAGGGAGGAGGGCCAGGAGGAAGTCAGCCATAGTATATGGAAGAAAAATGAGCAATTTAAGAATATCTATCTACTGATAAGAATAAAAGCTATCCGGATTTGACAGATTTTATAATTTAGGACTTAAAAGGGAAGAAAAAAATGTCTTTTATATTATCCATCATAGTGTATAGAGCTAGTCTTATTTATTAAGTGGGGAAAGATCTTCATGAAAGCAAACCATTGCCATTCATTAACCTATAGTAGGAATTTCTTTTAAGCCTCTCTACCAATGTCAGCTTGCAAAGAATTAGAGGAGATAACAAGTGACTGAAAAAGTATTTTAAGGTTTATCTTGCTTGAACTACAAAATATAATGCATATAACTGAACATTCATTAGGAGAAAGATGGCTTTGCAAATGTATAAGAACCCATGAAAGGGAGAGGAGATGGGGAAAGAATAGTTCATTTAAATGAAAAAGAATGGTCAACATAAACATAACCAGTATAGAAATGAATATGGTGATAAGCCAAATAAATATGAGGCAAAGTTCTGGCCTTGGAACCACATGCGCCTTCATCTATAGGCAGATTTTGCCTGATAAGCAAATGTGTCAACTGGCAAAATATCCAAGTAACTGGCAGTTGATTAAGGGGGAGTGTTACCAGTTGTGCAAAGCTCTTTGAAAAGTTCAGGGACCTGATTCACTCTCCACGGAAATCTATGAGAAAATGTCAGGCAAGAAGTGGGGGGAGGAAAATAAACTAATTTAAGGCATTAAAAATGTGGGAACACGTTTCTTGAGTTTCTGCTTGCCATATTTATGTCTCAGATAGCTGGTGTAGTCACACACAGAAAGACACTCATGCATGTGAACAGATTTGCAGTATTGTCACTGAAATTGTTACCTGACATTCTTTTGCTGCTAAAATGTTTTAAGTAAATGCTATTAGATTTACAGCACAAAATCACTGTTTAAAGTCTAATTGTTTGCTATTTGAAAAATTATATAGTGATTTTATTTACTTTCTCTCTCTACATACACACACACACACACACACACACACACACACATATATATATATATATATATATATACATACATACATAAACATACATGCACACACAGATATCCTAATATGTGCCTCAAAAATATTTGGAATTAGGATATATATAGCCTCAAAGGTTTTGGCTGCATATATATATATATATATATATATATATATATATATATATATATATATATATATATACTTCTTTAGACTTTTTTTGCACGATTTCAGAGCAGAAATTAACCCATTAGAAACAACTCAATTTTTGATAATAGAGGGTTAAATTTACCTTCCTTCTGATCCTCAACCCTCTAGAGCAAATGTATCATGGTCTCCTGAATTTTCCTGATTCAAACCAGACAACTTGGATATGAATGTTTGACTGAGAAAATTACTTATCTCAAATGCACTGGTCATATTGACTAATACCACTTTTCAAAGTGCTTACACATATTGAATTCATCTTTACATGCATGCTACAAATTGAACTTGAAGCTAATATGTTTCTCCATTATTGACTCATATAACGTAACTTTTGTAGAGGAAAAAGGCTCTTCATTTCATTTTTCTTTGGTCTTGGGGAAGGTGATCCAGATGAAGACTGGTTATCTGGCTAATTGCCATCCTCAGGAGCCTTTGTCAAGTAGTCATATGAATGATATCTTTTATGTGTATTTCTAGATATCAGTCTTTGAGGTTGGTGATACTTTGAATGATTTGGTTAAAACTGTATATATATACACACACACACACACTGCACCACCTAGCTGTCCTAAAACCATATTTTATGTTTTTATTTTGTCCATATCCATGATCGAATCCTCAAGCATTAGGATGATTGTGAAGGTCAAATTACTTAATGTATCTAAAGAACTTTTCAAACAGCAAAATATAGAAATGTCAGCTAATTTAAGCATTGTCATAATAAATAAGCAAAATAGTTTGCTAGTGATTTGAATTCAACCAGTATTTATTCATCATTTGCTAAGTGAGAGTGAGGCCACACTCACCAGCAAGTGGCAGAATATGACCTGAAATGGAATAAAATGTAAATGGGAAATGTTTAACAACACATTATAGATATAGTTAATTTATAGTTTTCTGAGCCAATATGTGTCCCATAGGAATCTACTTCTGCTTGAGCTTGATGTCACTGCTTGATCCAATTCTATTTTTATACATACAAGATCATAAATTTAAAACTATACATTCAGTCAATAAGGTGGCTTAGGAGATAGATAGCTGAGCCTGGAGTTAGGAAAACCTGAATTCAAATGCAGCCTCAATACTTACTAGCTGTGAGACCCTGGGCAAGTCACTTTATCCTGTTTACCTCAGTTTCTTTATCTGTAAAATGGGTTAGAGAAGGAAATGACAAACTACTCCAGTATTTTTGACAAGAAAACCTCAAATAGAGTCATGAAGAATCAAACACAATTAATAAATGACTGAATAACAGCAATCTCCCAGGGTTATTGTGAGGATCAAATGAGATAATATTTCTAAAGTGCTTTGCAAACCTTAAAGCACTATATAAAGGCTGGTTTTATTCACATTAGTATCAACCTAGAAATGAGTTAATATCTGTAAAGCATATAAGTGTAATGCTTAGCACATAGTAAATGTTTAATAGAAGCTTATACCTTCCCTCTAGGAAGACAGAGTATAGTTAAATTGTGAAAGGTTTTTAATGACAAATGGGAGATTGTATTTTATTTTAAGAGGAAGACATTGGAAAAGAGTGACATTTTCAGACTCATATATAGAAATATCATTTGTATGCTATGTGAAAGTAATATTTAAGACGGGATTCTAGGAGGTATTTTAGGAAGTTGCAATGGTCTGGATGGGGAATTTGGTGGCCAGAGGTAACATGGTTGCCATGTCATTTGAGATATGTAAATAAATATGTATCTCAGGAATGTTCAAGAAGTAGAATTGAAGATGATTAAATATAGAAGATGAGAGACATTGAAAATAAAATAAATGCTTTCTACATTGTTAGTCTGTATCACTTAAAGATGGTTCTCTTAACCGAAAAAGAGAAGTCAGGAGAAAGGGTAATACTAAACAGTTTTCTGACATTCAATCCTAGATCATTGAAAATCTGAACTATGGATTTATATTATATACAAAGAGAGGCTAATTCATTTGACTGTCCTTTCACCTACTCTGCATTTTACATCCATTTTCTTTTTTCTTTTTCCACTTTGGATAGCAAAGTGTATTTTAAAAACCACTGTGGATCTCACTGAAGAAATGAGGCAGTATTTGGGAGCCCAGTACTATCAGCATAATTGAAATCTGAAAACAGGATAATTTAGAAAATCTTTCCATTGCCAGAGACCTTAGATTTAGAGCTAGAAGTGACATTAGGAACTATCTAGCTATTTGGCCAAATCCTTTCCTTTCATAATGGAAAAAACTTATGCCAGAAAGTTTAAAGGAATTCTTCTTTTTGAACTCTGAACACAAGATTTTCCACATCATTAGCAGATATCATTGGAAAACATTTCATTTGAGACTGATACAATGTGTCACAAAATAAAGTTATCTATATGGCTTCATCTTTCCTAGAGTCCTAAACTACTCAATATATATGGAGAAGAGATCTTGCTGAAAATCTTTAAGGCTATATTTTTCTTCTGAGTTAAAAACTCTGTAAATAGCAGAGAGCAATATCTTCTATTCTCTCTATATTTCTCTTTATATTCTCTATATTGTGATTGACAATGTGGTCTAATTTAGAAGACACATTCCTTTCTAATTTGTTATTTTCATTGGGAATAAGCACAATGGCTGGTTAGACCGATCTCATAAAAATTTTATAAGCATGAGAAAGTAGCTAGTAAAGTGATAACTCTTGTTCTTTTCTCAGGTGTCATTAATGGCAAATTCCTTTGAAAAAATTTGCTATTATTTTCAAATTTTCCACTGTGAAATATTTTGAAAAGCTAATGCTAGTACTCTTTTGTAAAGACTATACTTTCAGCATAGATATATACTTTGTGTATTGGGTCTTTATGCAGAAGTAGTTTAATTTGGTTGATAGAGTGTTAGACTTGAAGTAAATGCCTAGGTTCAAATTTGGCTCTTAGTAGCTAATTGACTCCAGTTAAATCACTTCACCTGGTTATGTCTCAAACAAAAGTTCTAGAACTAATAATGCAAGTCCTGAAAAGGATATGATCTGAATCAGTGGTGGAAGTTCTCCACACTAGAAAAACCACAGGTCTTTAGTCTATTTGAGTATTTGTGTATTTGGTCATGTCTAACTCCTAAATTCACTTTCTAAAGTTCCATCAGTCCATTTTCATATCATGCATTTACTGCTGAAGTGGCCTGGTACAACTATGCTAGTTTTATCATCATTGCTAATAAGTTGCTAACAGGTACTTGTAGATTTTACGAATTCTAGAATCTAGAAATAGTTAGATTTTACCCATTTTATGTATTTTTCTTGTCCTACCAATTTAATCTGTAAATGCTATTGGGATGAATTGTCTTAGTTTGATCTCATACCAAATTTGCTCTCAGTTTGTTTTTCTATCAACTAATTTAAAAAAACAAACAAAAGTTTTAGTGATTCCCTCAACTTTGTGTGTTTTTATGTGTATGTGTGTGTGTGTTATAATGCTGACTGTATTATAAACCTTTTCACTACAATGAATTTGTATTCTAACTTGATGTTACATTTGGCTAAAGAAGAAGGCATTAGTTGGCATAAAGAAGGATGTATTGACTGTTATACTTCCTGGTCTTTTTTTGGTCTCTATTGGCTTACATGGATAGAATACTTTTTTCTTCTTGTTAAATAAATGGTGAATGAATGTCTTTAATTGGGATAAAAGGAAGACACCTGGAAGGGAACTCACAAATTATCTAGTACAATCCTTTTATAGCTAAGTAAACAGGTCCAGAGACATAAAGTGATTTTTATCATGGTCATGTACTTAGTAAATTGCAGGATTGGGATTTGAGCACAGGTCTTCTAACCTCAAATCTTTCCATTGTCCTACACTTTCCATTTCCCAGTTTGTGTAGCCTACAGCATGTTCAAGCAAATTGATTTAGAGTTGCTTTCCTTTTGTGGTTTTCCTTTCTTATATTTTGGCATCAAGTTTTATCTTTTCTGTAATTGCTAATCTCCCTGTGCATGGATAGATATGAGTTATTCTAACTTCTATACCATTCATTTCCTGTTAATAAATTCCTAGTTATATGTTTATTTGTATAATATTTCAGTATTCAATGTCTGATACCTTCTGGCTCTGTATAGGAAAAAAGGATTCCCAATGGATAAATGTGAATCTATTGATTAATTCTTTGGTCTTTTCTATGTTTGGGTTAGAATTTAAACTTTGCCACATGATTATTCATCCTCTTCAGTGTCCACTTCTGCAATAAAATCATGGAATATAAAACTACATGTTGATCTAGTTTTAAGGACCTTGGCAAATTCTTTACAGGGTTCCTCTACTTTATTTTCTGTAACAGATGTTTGTACATAAGCTATGACAAGATAGCCAAATATACCAAGAAATAATGTTTCTCTTTACCATTGGATGTGTGAGAAAGCCAACTCCTCCAACTCCTTTTTTTTCGTCCTCTTTTGGGAATCTGTGATCATCTCTCCTTCCATTTGGCAGCAAATTCTCTTTGGATTCTGGTTTCATTTATAGGAAGAAGATCCATCTAAATGTGATTAAAATCATTTATAGAATCACAGAATTTCAGACTTGGAAGCACCTGAAGCCACCTAATCCAACATGTACCTAAATAATAACTTCTTTCAGTAGTGTATGCTACAGTCTTATATATTTTGCCTACAACACTCTTGCGTTCCTTTGCCATATGCCTGGGGTAGCTGTATTCTGTACAACAGGGCACTTTGAATTCTAAATGAAGCCTTAGGTGGTAATAACAGGCAGATGTCACACTGGTTCTGAGAGGTCAAGTTTTGGGATATTACTGAGGCAAGCCCAGAGTAAAGCTTGTATAATAGAAATGAGCTCTGTTACCATATATAATGTTTGATTGCCTCTCCAAGTATAGAGCATCCAGTGGTAAGTGGGTTGAATCTTAGGACAGTATGTATTCTAATCCCATTAAACAAAAGAGGGTTTATATCTGAAAAAGAGGGAAGCCTGACTGTCTTGTGCTTCCCTGTTGCTTCCCCCTTTCAGGATTAAGTATGAGTTTGAAGCAAATATTTTAAGGATAGTTATATAGCTTTAGCACTGCCATGGACCCTTCATATGACATATATAGTAATATGCAATTAAAGTCATTCTTATTTCCTTCCTGTAGAAGTATGATTCTGAATCAGTTTTTCTGTTGTCTTTTCACATTACACTATGCTAAAGTATATTTTTGATTTAAATATACAAATTCCCCTCCCTCCTGATATTAAATAGATGTGTATTTCTGTGGATATCAAAATACATTTTCTAATAGTGTATTTTAATTCTATCTTACTATTCACTTTCAGTTTCCCATTGACACCCGCTGGGGTTGATTCTGCTTTCTGAACCTTTCCAGGATGTAACAATGTGCACCATATGGTCTCAGAAGACACTTCTTTGCAATAACAAATTCTTTTCCACAACCAGTTTTCCCTCTTGAATGTATGTGCTGAATATGATTTTGCATATGCTTCTTTTACATAATGATCCAGCTTTCTTGCTCTTCTGTTAAGTTCTTTCATCATTGCTTCAAGGTCTTTAACTGAAGCAAAAGATGACAATGCCATCTACATACCTGAGGTGGTTCTGGTCCTTGAGTCCTCTTTTTTATTTTTTTGAGACCTTGAAAGTTTTCTCCAGGCAGAAGGTGAAGAGTCTTAGTGAGATACTGGTCTATTAATTCTACACTACAAATTGAACTCTCCACCCTACTTCTCAAGACTAGATATGATTGTATCTACCATTCAGATATGTTGAAGGTGGGGGTAGGGGGGAGAATTGGTGGGGAGAGGTGCTTACTATATGGGGCTTTTCCTTGCTTTTTTTCCAAGGTTTTCAACAATACTCCTATTTCCATTAAGCCAAAAAAAAAAAAATTAAGCCATTAAAAATAACTTGTTTATTGTCTATTATTCATCCTCCTCCACAATGTAAAAGCAAGTTAAATGTAATGCACACTTTAGCGACATATGTATGTTGTGCTATTTGTTATATGCTTTTAAGATTGGCTATAAGAGGTGTGTGTGTGTGTGTGTGTGTGTGTGTGTGTGTATGTATATGTATATATATATATATATATATATATATATATATATACACATAATCAAACCTCTGTGATGTGCATGCTATTTTATCAAATGATTAATTAACAAAGCAACATTCTAAATGGACAAATGCCAACTAAAGAGACTGCAAAGCATTCATATTAACTCATTGAATTCCACTGCCTGATTTTTCTGTATAAGAAGGAAGAAAATAAATCAACTATATATGATGTAAATGTTTTCATATGTGGATTATAACACCTATTTCCCCAATCTCAAAAAACTTATCTTCAGGTTGATTTGTGACTGCTCCAGAGTATGCTTCCTCATGTAATATTTCTAAAATTTCTACACACGTTAAAGGTCATGGTGTCTTGGGACATGTATTTGGAAAGTCTTTGCTTTTTTCATTGGAGTCTTTTTCTTCCATTTCCCTTTCTCCTCCTTCCCCCCTTTCCTTTTCTCTCTCTCCTTTCTTTTTTTACTTTACTCATTTCCTTACCTCCTTTTTCTCCTATTTTCTTTCCTTTCCTTGTTCCCTAATTTATCTTTTCCCATCTTCTCCCCTTTCTTTCATTACTTTTTTCTTTCCTCTCCATGGTTTATACAATAAATTCATTTTCTCTGCATGGATAATTCTGGAAGGAATATAGATTCATGTGAAAGGGATAAAAAGTTATAAGTATGTTTTTCTATATTCTTGTGAAAATTCCTGCATTTAACAGAATATTGTATTATAATTTGAGATTTCTCTCCATACTTCCTTGCTTCTCCAGTGCTAATATTCCCAATAAGCATGTGTTTACCAAAAAGAAACAAAACACAGAAACAAGAACAAAATATTTAAACCCCCTTCCCATTTTTTTTATAGCTAAATGCAGAAGCAATACAAACATACTAGTCAGAAATCCTCTGGTTTCTGTTCTGCTGCTTTAACCCTTGCATATGGATTTAACACTGGGAAAACAGACTAGTGAGTGTATAGTTTCATTCTCTTTCTTGATTAAAATACCTATTAACATGAGAAGAATGATCAATGGAATCAAAAGTAGGAATTATTCACTTAGCATAAAAAAATGGCTGAATAAAGATGAGGAGGAAGATCAGAGGAGAAGAGCTCAATAGCAATGGGACCCTGGAGGACATGGTGTAAAATTGTGAGAGAGACAGAGTAGCCAATAATAACTAGTGATCATGAAATACAAGGTATAGAATTAAGAGTCTATGCACTGCTCTGGGTAAAAGGTCTAGTCCCTTCTTCTGCCATCATGTCAGGACTGTGGTATACCTTAGTTTTGACTCTGGCAGCCAATTTCCTTGTCACTTAGGACCACAAATCCAGATAATTTTTGACTCCATTTTGAATCAGAAAGACTTGATGAAGCTTCCTGGAAAAAAAATGCCCATGCATTTCAAACATAATTATAAACTTAAAAAAATGTCATCCTCCACAGGCTGATAGGAAAACAGCTCCCATTTCTGAAGCACTTTAAGGTTTGCTAAGGCCTTCCCTCTAAGCATACTGTAAAAGCATTATTAATCCCATTTGAAAGCTAAGAAAACTTAAGCTCAGAACTGTTTACGAAGTTGCCCAAGATCACATAGCTAGTAAGAGACATGAGCCAGACTCAAAGACCTTGAATTATATTTAGGTCTTTTGACTCCACAAACAAGGTTTCAACAATTTGTAGAGAGTTGTAGGCATTGAACATACCTTTAATGAGCAATGTCTCTGTATCACTTTCCCCATCTCCCTCCTGAAATGCCAAATGAAAGTTAACAGAGTGGGGGAGAGAGAGATAAGAAGAGAGATTTAGACACAGGGAGAGATAGAAACATAGAAGTACAGAAAGAGGCCAGGATAGAGATAAAAACAGAGAGAGACTAGGGAGAGCAAAAAAAGAAAGAGAGAGACAGACAGAGAGAGACAAAAATAGATAGATAGATAGATAGATAGATAGATAGATAGATAGAGAGAGAGAGAGAGAGAGAGAGAGTGAGTGTGTATGTGTGTGTGTGTGTGTGTGTGTGTGTGTGTGTGTGTGTGTGTGCAAGAGAAAGCATTAGCCTATGAGGCTAGCATGCTATGTACAGCTTGCTTAGGCATATAATGAGATAAAAATATAGGAGTTATTTTTATTGTATGTAAAGTGGATGAGCTAAAACACTTGGTTCAGTGCTAGATTTGGGAAGTATTTAGGAATAGAATTTGTTGAAATGTTACATAGTCCAGTCAGTTCTATTTCAGAAGGTAACTCCAAGGAAAATGCCTTCAAGCAAGAATGTTGGCTGGCTATTGAGGGAAAAGATCGTGCAACCATTTTTTTTAAAGCACCTTATTTTAGTAAATGAAAAAGTATAATCAGATTTCTTTCCCATTTTCTGGTTTTTCAGAATAGTTGGTTCTAGCAAAAGGGAACATTTAAAAAATATGTAGTAGTAATAATAGCTAGCATTTATATAGGACTTTTTGATTTACAAAACACTTTCTAAGTATTAACTTATTAGGTCATCATCACAAGCCTGGGAAGTAGATGCTATTATTATTTTCATTTTGTAGATGAAAAAGTTAAGACTGAGCAGTTGCTCAGAGTCACCTAGCTAGGTGGATTGGGGGCAATATTTGAACTCAGGCCTTCTTGATTTGAAGTGTAGCAGAGAGAGAGAGAGGAGGGAGGGGTCAACCTATAATGGGATTGGTCATTTGTAAAATTTTATCAAGATAATAAATTCAAATTTAAAAGTTATATATTCCCTATTTGTACATGTTTAGCATTTTAATGAAAATGAATGAATATAATAATCAGTTGAAAGCATGCAAATTATTTAGTGAATAGAAGAGAACTGATAGCATTTTTTTAAGAATTTGAACTGGTACAAAAGTTTTATTTCACTTTTTAAATTTCACTTTTTTTGTCATTGGGATAAGGTGGAAAGAAAAATTCTATATTTGGGTTTTAATCCTAATTACCAAAGCAAATTCAAGAGAAAGAGTATTAAAGGATTTTTATTATAAGTATAACAAGAAAGTAACACATGGAAGATCAGTAATAGTTTCAAGATGGGGAAAGCTTTTATAAGTTACATTAAGACAATTTATATAGTCTATCTTGGCAAAAGAGATTGGGTCCTTGAATCATAATTCCTCCCCTAGATAATATTGTAACAATTTGTATATAGGGGTCTGGAACAAAGTATAGGCAATACAAAAAAGCTATATATTTGGTATCTCCTACCACATTAGAACCTCTCCCAACACTGGTTGATTAAAAGAGCTGGAAATATTGAGTAACTGAAGATGAATTTTTGTTCATTTAAGATTAAATTAAAAATAAAATAAAAAATAATATTAATAATTGTCCTGCAAAAGATGAGTTAGATTTGTTCTGCCTAGCTCCATCAAGTATTACTGGAAAGTGAATAGAAATTGGCACAAAACAACATCAACAATAAATAGAAACAACAACAGTAACAGCAGCAGCAGCAATAATAACCAACCACAAATCAATCAACAACTCATCATCACCAGCTAAACTATCACCAACTACCAATCAAGCAACCCCAAAACAACAACCCTCACCTTTGTTCAGTAACTCCTTAACTATATTTTATTAACTGTGAAGCTGTTGAAATAGCTTAAGTGGCTTTCACAATGCTTGAAGAAATGACAAATGATTTAGTCACTGTAGTCATAAAATAAAGGGTAGAATATGAGAAATATAAGTCATATTGAAAGAACTGCCAAGATAAAAAAGTTATGGGAGAAAAGCCAAAAATTTAAGGAATTAAAAATCTTACTGACTGACTGGCTTTTGTTGCTGTGTCATTTCATTCATATGTGACCCCTTTCTGGCCTAATGTATTTTTGTTGTTGTTTTTTGGCAAAGATACCAGAGGTTTTTTGTTTGTTTTGTTTGTTTGTTTGTTTGTTTGTTTGTTTACCATTTCCTTTTCCAAGGTCACATTATTAGTAAGCATCTGAGGCTGGATTTGAACACATGAAGATAAATTGTCCTTTTCCAAGCACTGTGCATTTAGTTGCTTTAGGATACATCATCCATAGAGTTTTACACTTATATTTCCCTTCATTTTTAAAGAATCATCCTTTAATAGCATCTCTTCAGACAACTAAGGATGTATCAGATTGTTTACTACATGAGTTTTTTCCAGCGTCCCTAATCTAGTATCAAATTAGCCCTCAACATGATCTTATTCTCAAATCCTCCCTTTCATTTAAAATGTTGTATCCTTAATGTTTTTTTTTTTTTTTTTTTTTTTTTTTTTTTTGTCTGATCTGTTGTAGCTCTTCTTCTAATTGGGCTCCTGGCCTTCAGAAGTCTTTCTTTTCTTTCACCTCCACTTATCCGCAATAAGTATACTTAGAGATTACAAATATACAATACACACATATTATATATATATATATATATATATGTATGCATACATACATATATTATGTATATATACATACACACATATATTATGTGTGTATCTTATTTATTACTTCCACAAAATGTAAATTTCTTTAGTTCAGTGAATGTTTGATATTTTAATCTTTGCATTTGCAGTGTTCATTCTAAAGCTGGCATATAGTCAGTACTTAATAAATACTTGAGTTGAACTGAATTCTTCTTGTGTCTGCTCTCTTCTGTGGGACCAAGTATAGTATTCACACAGAAAAAGGAATTTTTGATTATCTCTCAGCTAGTTAATCCTCATTACCTCATTAAAATAAGATTAGGGCTTCAACTAGAGAGATACAGCTTTTTCAGTTTTTACTGAAGTCAGTCCCTGTCTTCAAGGAAGTTTCATTCTGCTAATGTGGAATGGCATTCAACATGTTTACAAAACATAAAATAAATGCAAAATAATTGATGGAGGTTGGGCACACTATACTATAGGAGTCAGAAAAACTCTCAAAAATGTAGAGAAAAGAGCTGTCCCTTGAATGAAGAAAGAATTCTAAGAAGTAGAGATAAGGAAAGTGATTATTCTAAGGATGTGAGACACAGCCTTTACAAAAGCCCAAAGGTGGGCAGTAATGTCATATATAGAGAAAAGCAAGAGGGCTAGTTTGGCTGGATCATACAGTGTAAGAAGGAAAATTATTTGAAATCTATTCAGAATGGTATACTGGTTATAAAGGACTTAAAATGACAGATTAATTTATATTTTATCACTATACTTAGAAGGGGAAGGGAAATGGCAGAAGTTATTTGTAAAATGTTTTGGAGAGGGAAGGACCTGAGGCAAAACAATTTACAAAGTATTATCAAAAATGAGGTATTGAGAACCTGAAATAGTATGGAGAATAGTATGTGAATGAAGGAAGAGTACAGATATAAGACAAAATGTGGTGCAGAATTTACAAGATCTGTGTCAGCTGATTGGATGGGTGGTGAAGAAGAGTAATGAACTGACAGCCATTTCAAGGCTCAAATGCATTTGTTTGGAGAGATTATGGTGCCCCTGGTAGAAATATGGAATTTGAGAAAAGGGGAAGATTTAATCCTAGGTGAGGTAAGGAGGAAAAAATTCTGATTTTGGACATGTTGACATTGAGATACCCATGAGACATATAAATGGAGATAGTTAATGATGTGGAAATGGAATTCAAGAGAATAAAGCTGTGTGTGTGTGTGTGTGTGTGTGTGTGTGTGTGTGTGTGTGTGTGTTGTGTGTATGTGTGTGTGTATGTGTGTGTGTGTATCAGTCATGTGTGTGGACAAGATATTTGAACTCATGAATCACCAAGAGCTGAAGTTTTCAATTAGTGGTTTGAATATCCTTTAAAAATGCACAATAATCATTGAAGGGGCTTATTATAAAAGTTCAATGGTGCCTTAAGCAGTATATAAATGCTGGTTGGATTACAGATATATTTTTCCTCAGTGACAGCAAGCCATTTCCATATTTAAAGTATTATAGACTTGTTTCTACAGTTATTCATAACTGTCATCATCATGTGTACAATTTTAGTTTTCATGCAATAAGTACATCAAATTCTGACCACTTCTGACACAATACAATGGGTTCTAGTGGTTTCTCAACCTCTCATCAAATTATTTCCAAATGACCACAAGGCTATGAGTGCAAGTCAATTCCCATTGGATAGCCAAATGCAGATGCATATCCTCATTTGAAATCTCTGTACTACACTAGAGTAGCATCCTTATTCCCCTCTGTTGCCCTGTAATTGTACCTTATCAGTTATGTAATCACAAGATCAAGACATTATGAACACTTGTATTTTTGCAGTACCAATGTCAGGATATTTGAAAACCATGAAATCTGGGCTTGTACATTTCATCTTGAAATCATCACGGACCATCACAAGTATTTTGCAAAAACAATTTTTTAATTCAAATTTATCCTCTGTTTATCTTATTATTCTACATGGCATATTTTAAAATTTAACTAGTTAGCAACATGGTCAATTGTTCAATAGAGTTTCTGTAAGAGCATAGCTGATGTGCCAGTGGTAAAAAGAAAAGTATGCAATTAAGCTTTAAGCACATTTATAATTTAATTAAAGGTTTTCATTATTCAAAAGAGAAATGGATACTTTGTATCATCATTTGCATCAATTGATTAGATGATTAAAATAAAAAAATTCCATATTTCAGTAAGAGTTTGTAAATTTTCTTATTTTTTCTATCACATATTTGTGTGAACAAGCATTTTCACTTTATTTTGTAACTAAAATGCAGAAATAACAAAAAGAACTAGAGTTAAGATAGTGCTTGTCAGGTATTGAGTTAAACATTGTAGAATTTTGTTCAAATAAGAAAGTCCAACCTCAGAATTAAGACTATGTGCAATCAATTCTACCAAGTTATAATTTATTTAATTAAAAGGTTGTCAGTGAAATTAGTAAAAATAAATAAATTTAATACAAAATCTTACAGATACTAGTAAGCATATGAAGTCTTGCTCAGTATCTTTTGATTCTTACAGGATGTTCTATAGGTTTTCATAATTAGAGATAGAACAATATTTTATAATTGATAACCATGATTATATATATTATAATTTTAAATCTGAAATTTTTGGGAACAAAGGTTATTAATATGTATTGTCACAATGAATAAATTAACAAAATATTATCCGTAAGCTTTCAGACTTTGAGTATGACCAGCTTGTTGTCCTTATAGTACCAGTGGGATAAGCTTCAAGAGCTGATGGTTCACTGAAAAGAGCATTAAATTTGGACTTTGAGTAACTCAAGTTTGATTTCCACCTCTGTTATTTACAAAATCATGAGTAAATTTTAGTTTCATCATGTTTAAAAATGAAATGTTGCACTAGATAATTTCTCAGGTACCTTCTGGCTCTGAATCTTATGAATTTGCTGGAAGTTAACACTGCTACTCAAAGAGAGATTAAGCAGAGCAGCCACTTGGATATCTTCTTTACCTCCAGTCTCCATCCATCTGGTTCAATGTATATGTATAGTACTGCTCATTTAATCAGGGCCCATCCCATGAAACATGTTTGGAATTGCCATTCTTGGTTCTTTGAGATAATGTGGAATCTCTAGAGCCTTCTCACCATGATGTCATATGTAGTATGACATCACTGAAGGATTTTTCCTTTGAAATGGAGATGAGGATACCTTTAATGGTTATGGAACTGAAAGATCCGATAATTCCGTGGATATTTAAACCCTATCCATAGCTCTTTTTTTATCTTTTTAACTCACACCCATTTGGGGAAACCTAAGACATGAGGCTAATGTCAAGTTTTAAACAATTTGTCCTTGGGACACTTAACATTAAAGAGAAAAGACAGCCTAGATTCTTTGATGTTAAAAGGTATACTTCTCCCAGGACTGAACCTAAGCCAAACTGCATGCCTGTGTCCAGAACAGTAGATAACCCCAGTGGAAAAAAGAATGGTATAATACCCCTAGCTCCTTGGCAGTAGCATGACTTAAATGAGAGCAACCTATTACCATACCATGTGGTTGGTGATCTTATTTTGCTCTTTCATAGTACTGCTTTATGGTAATGCCAGGAAAATTGGTTGACCCTTGGAGTGGCAATCTCATATACTGAGACTTGGTGTTAGTAGTGTTAAGTTTTTAGTTTTTTTTATGTACTCTCTCAGGCTAGGGAAGAGGGATCATTGTCAACTCCTTTTTCTTCTTAAAGGTGATGGAAATAGTAAAGCCATATCATTTAACATTTCCTTGTCAGGGGCAACTTTTACGTAAGTATCACCTCTTCTTTTTTTTTCCTACTTGCTTAAATATAATAGAACATTCTTGTAGTTAGAATGTTAGCTGAGAAGGCATCATGAAGTTAATTAAAACAACAACAAAGTATTGAAGTTGGAATCAAGAAGACCTGGATTCAAATCTCATCTCTCAAACTTAGGAACATTGGCCTTAGAGTCAGATGTTGTTATTGTTGTTGTTTACTCATTTTAGCCATGTCTCTTTATAATCCCATATAGGGTTTTCTTGGCATAGATACTCAATGGTTTATTATTTCCTTCTCCAGCTCATCTTGTACATTAAGAACTGAGGCAAATATGGTTAAGTGACTTTCCCAGAGTCACATAGCAAGGAAGTATCTGAGGCTGAATTTGATCTTAGGTGTACCTGATTTTAGATCTGGCACTCTATCTACTGCCCTACCTAGCTGCCAGAGTCAGAGGACTTGGGCTCAATCTGAGCTTTGAGACCTCAGGCAGGTCTCTTAACCTCTGAACCTCATTTTGCTCATCTATGAGGGGATGGTACTAGATGACCTCTGATGTTGCATTCTATTCTATCTAGAATTATGAGCCTATGAACTTAGATCCCTGAACTAGGCAAGTCACCCACCAGCACCAGCACCAGCACCAGCACCAGCACAGCACCAGAATTATTATTGCTGCTACTGCTTCTACTGCTAACTGATGTTAAGCCTTGATATCCACAATTCCACATTAGATAAAAGAACTGACAGGAAATCAAGTTAGGTGGAAATGTCTTGGGCCTCTATGGAGGGAAGTTTGGAAAGTTTATTGCTCTGCTCTCCAAACCTCTAGTCAGAGAAAAGATGCAATTGAGGATTGTTGACTACTGATAATTGCTTTTTGATCTTTTAGCATCTTGTCTTTTCGAAGACCTGATAATTCTTGCTAATTGACTGCCTAATTATTTGGTGTAATATCCTTCCAAACAGCCCTGGATGGTTGTCTTAGACACTTCATTATTTGATCTTCAAGTTGTGATTCACATGTTTGGAGTAGCCACCTTTCCTAGTTTCCTAAATATAACTTTCTAGGGAATTATACATTGTTGCCATTCACATTACTACTTCTATTTTAGATCCTGATTTGAAAATGTGACCAAATTCTTTTTGAGCTAAAGATATCAAAGGCTGTCTTGTTTCATCCCTTCATTTTAAAGAAGAGAAAATTAGGGTTCAGAGAGAGAAAGCCTAGCAGCTGTGAATTTTTGCTCTGGATCTCTGACTCTATAGTAGGCACCTTTTTACCCTACCAAACTTCCTAGGAAAATTAAATTGGGTCACACATTTTTTTAAAAATTTGAACAATTACTATACCTTGTCATTTATTTTCATGTGACAGGCAGAATGACTTCCCACTTGAAATATCTCTGTGCATCTGGAACTCTGGCATGACCCTACCCAACTATCTGCTATGACTTTCTCTTTTTCTTTTTTTGCCTCTTTTTCTGTCACTCCTTTTTTTAAAACTTTTTTTGGGGGAGTCTCTATCTGTATGCCTCTCATTTTTTTTTTTCTCTCTGACATGAGTACTTGCAGTGTGGTCACAGGTCTAAGCAATCCAAATCTCATTTACTCATGACTCCTTAGCCGTGGAGAATATATTTTCCTCTTACAAGGTTTTTCTATTTTTTGATATTTAGAAGCTTGCATAAGTTATTAATAAAACAAAAAACATAAGATTCTCATTATCTCAGTCTTCAGATTAGGGGAGTAGGTAGTGTCAAAGTAGAGCATTAGCATTTTGGATAAAGTTTCAATTTTTGTTTTATTTAGTTTTGTGTATTTCAAGTAGTTCAGTGGTTTTCTCCATTGTAATTCTCAGGGTTGGCACTATACCATCTAGCAGCCGAATAAGACAAAAGGACAAAAAGACAAAGCAATTAATTATCCCAGACAAGCCAGTAAAATTCTCACATCTGTGTACCATTTATGTTTGGAAGAAATTGGCAAATCCTACCTTTGTGCTTAAATTCCTCTTTCAGGTGAGAAGAAAAAAATAGGCTTAAATTAAAAATAATTGTGGAATGACTGATCTGTAATCTCATTGGTGAGTTCTCCTTTTATTCTTGTAAACTGCAAACTGTTGTATTAAATGGTTCTTTTTCTCCCATTTTCTATATACTCTCTAGAAAATCCACCCAATATTTTGGAAGCCCTTTTAAAATTAGTTTCTAAAATATTTCTTAAGTACTTATATATAATACAAAAATATTTTTCAATTAATCCTCATTCTTATATATGTACATTCATTTCATATATAGTACCCCAAAGTACTGTCCTTCACATTGATGTTTAATCATAATGTTGAGGTTGCTCTGTGTTCTTCAAAAACTCCATCAGCATAATGAAGGCTCTTTTAGGTTTTATTAAATATTGACTCTAGGGCTGGTTACAGATCTCATCTGCTATTGAAAGACTAAGCTAGTGTAGGATGTAAAGAAAACATGAGAAGGTTGGCCACTATGTGAAGAAATTTTTGGATATAGCAGTCCATAAAAAGACAAGGAAAAATGTAGTGGGATTAAGAGGGTCAATTAGTTAGGAAGTGACAAAATGATCACAGTGAAATGTATGGGACTGTCCACTGAAATAGAGATGGTCTACATATATCTGAATTTGATTTATTTTCGATCAAGAGTTTTTAATGTAATTAGTAGGACCTCAATTAAACCAAATGACTAGGAAATGGAGTACCTGGTTGATGGAATTCCTGAACCGATAAAGGAGAACCTGATAAAGGAGAACCCAAGCAGAGAAACCCTTAGATATTATGTAAGTAGAAGAGAATGAGTGTAAATACAATATTTCTTTGACTTTGGAACCATTCCATGTCTGAAAATTGTTGTTCAGAATGTAAAGAATAATATTTAGTTACTGAAATATACAGAATAAGAATCTGTAATTTAGTATAAAGGATATTGAGTTTAGAACTAGAGTCCCAGAGTTCAATTGCTAACTTTGCTACTTATTCTGACTTAGATAAATTGCTTTTCTTCCCTAGGCTTCAATCAATCAGTTAAACAATCAATATTTATTTTGCATCTATGATTACCAGAACTATGCTATTTTCTGGCTTACAAATATGAAGAAATAAATATAATCTCTGCTTTTGAGGAACTTGCTATCTAATGTAAAAAAAAAAAAAAAAAAGGTTGGATTTGGGCATGAGAAGAAGGTATCAAATATAGTGACACAATGGAGAAGTCAACTAGAGGAGTCCCAAAGTAATGTATCCAGGTAAGAAATGAGCTGAGTTCTCTCTTCAAGTGGAGGTTTGGAGTTTGTGGCTCCATCCTCTAATCTGAGTGGCAGAAAGTAGTGATGGAGGACTAAACTGATGAGAGTTGATGAAGTTATCCCAATATTAAACTTTCTGGGGCTTGATGGAGAAACCAGTTTGAGAAATCTCTAAGTATCACAACCTCATTTTCCCCTCAGTAAAAAAGAAAGGAAGGAAGCAAGTAAGCATTTACAAAGAATTTACTGCATGAAAACTATGCAGGAATTATGCTAAGCAATGAGACTACAAGTACCAAGCAAAATGGAAATCTCTGCCCTCAGAGAAGCTGAAAATTGGGAAAAAAGAAAAAAGGAAGGGACCCTGGAGTCATGGCTTTTTGAAATCCAGAAAATCAAGACTATGACTGAGAAGAGAATAAAGGCAGGCCAATTTTGTCGTCTTCTAATAATTATATATATATATATATATATATTTATATATATTTAATATATAAAAATATATATTTTATATATTTAATAATTATTTATATATATATAATTGCTTGCTGGGGAAGGGAGGGAGAAAAAATTGAAACACAAAGTTTCTAAAAGGTAAATGTTCAAAACTGTGCATATGTTTTGAAAATAAATAGCTTTAATTAAAAAAAAGTTCTAATTTGGGCTCATTGACTTCTCAGGCTCTTAAATATAGAATAGGAAGGTAAGTACAGTACTTTCACAGTACCATAGATTTAAAACCATAAGAGAGCTAAGAGTTCGTTAGGACAAACTATTTTGTAGTTAAAGAAACAGGCCAAAAAGAAAGATCTAGTAATTTGCATAGAGTAATATAGCTAGTAAGAAACTATGGTGAGATTTGAAACCATCCAGTGATCTAAACCCTACTTCATGCTTTCTACTATTTGGGGATTTTATGAAAGAATCATAGCATCTCCTAATGGAAGAAGACTTTAGGGGATTTCTTGTCTAATCTATACCTGAAAAAGAATACTATCTATGTCATATTTTGTAATTGGTATTCTAATTTTGGCTTGAAGACTTTCAATGAATGAGACACTGTTATCTCAAGATAGGTATCTATTTAAACTGAGTTGTCAAGAACCAAATTTTTTGTTTTTAGAACTGATTTTTCAATTTAGTTCAATTCCCATACAATTATGCCATGAGTACTTTTGAAGTATATTTGGTATTTAATTTTTGATAGAGTATATATATATATATATATATATATATATATATATATATATATATATATATATATATATATATATATATATATATATACACACACACACAGAGTATCATTTGGAATTAAATTAAAGGAAGTTTTGTGTGATTTCACTCCAGGGTCCTTGCTAAAAGCAGGATAACATTGCCAGTTCTTCTGTGAGAATTACAGATTAGCAAAGTGAGAATTATAGCAGTTGACTCTAAAGATATTAAAAAGTCTAGTGAGTTTAAGTTCTTTCTACTTCAAGAAAAAATGAATCATTTGAAAGACTTCAGAACAAGGGTGAAATTTAAGAAAAGACTACATTTTTCAACACCTGGTATAAGGTTAGCAAACAAGTTAATGGTCTTAGTTTCTTTTTCATATTCAATTAAATGCTTATTAACTCATATTTTATATGGAATTTTAATTATAATGGTTATTGTATTTTAATTAGCTATCAAAATAGAGGAAATTTTTTTATTTATCTTTCAGAATTTTTTATTTATTGGCTAAGAAAATAATTTTCACTTCTCTCTAGACAAATTGAAGCTTTATTGAAATGTTAATGTGTAACTGGGCAGTTCAATGAAAATTTCATTAGGCAGATGTTCTGGTCATTTCTTGAGAACTGGGGAATGTAATTTTTTTTTCATACGTGGCATAAATACACAAAAATAAAAAGATGCCTGCCCAAACAACTAAGAAAGAAAATATTAAAACAGCATTTTAAAAGTGCTGCTTTGAAAACATTCCACAGTTTAAAAATGTCCATATGTCTGAATTTATAAGTGTTGATGTGAGTTGATGTTTCTGTGGCCTTATTTTTTTAATCTTTCTAGATGTGCTTCATTATTAACTTTTCATGTGACAACTGTTCCTGGATTGAGTGCAAACAATGCAAGAGACAGGGACATCATCCTGGGCAAGCAGAGATTTCTTAATCCAACTTTTAAAGTGATGCCTGCAAAGAATGTCACATAAAAGATAGAACAACTCAGCTTTCCCATCCAATTTAAATTTTTTAAATTCATAAGCTAAAATGACTGCCTTTAGCTCCCCTGTTTTTACCGGTATTTTACAAACTAGGGCAGAGTAAACTAAAATTCATAATTTATAAACAATCTGTGGGAAAATTGCTGAATTATTTACACTATGTTTGAAAAATGTGTTTGTGTCTCATACAAAAATTAGTTACTCTCTTAATCACAGTGGTGCCACAAATATGCTGGAAATTAGGACTTCCAAAAACTGCTTGTTTGGGGAAAAAAATTGTCCGGTAACTCAATCCGCAACTGGAAAACCAAACTGATCCTGAATGGTCTATTTAAACAAGTGCCAATTATTGAATAATTCTCTGACCTAAACAGAAAGTTATTGTATATGGAAAGATTTTTTTTTTGCCTTAGACTGCTTTATTCCAGATGCCCTTTTAAATTGTTTTTAATTCTCTGTAGGCAGTAGATAACTAAACCTACAGAATGTAGTAACGGCAAAGAGGAAGCAATCATGTTGGCCACTTGGAGTTAGGAGTCATGGAAAAGGCATCTGTTATATATGAATTGCAGACTATAAGAACTTTGACAGTTCATAGCCCAGACCTAATTTATTAAACTAAGTTTCTAATATAAACAGTAATTTGTTTCAGGCACTGACACTGCAGGTCTGGATTATGTGAACAAAATAGAAAGACCCCATATTGCCCTCTTGGAAATAAGGTGCTTTGACAAGATTTGAAAGAAAACAATCTAATATAGGACAAGAATCAATACAGTAAGCAAGGCCTTGTGTTCTGGCCATCGGCTGATTCATTCTCCTTTCCTTTTTAGAACTTCCCAAGCTATGTTTGAAAACAGAGAGAAAGGATTTAGAAGCTCCAAACTGCACCTGTGTGTTCCATTACTGTGGTAGAGACACAGCACTCTCATTGTTCAGTGGTTTCTATCCTTAACAAAATGTACAGTTAAAATCCTGAAATTGAGTTCATTTTAAATCTTCAGGGAAACTGGTCTCCAATCATAAGACCAAATAGTTCCTAAAAAAATAATATGGATCTTCTGGAATGAATATACTTAAGGAAGTCTTTGCTATTACTAACTCTCAATGGTGTTATCCCTTGGGGTAGGTGACTCTTATACAAAAGCTGTCTTTTGATAAGGGAGTATTTCCTTCATTTAACTTTTCCCTTTGCCTTTCCTTCTTACCATCCCCAAGTTCATTTTAAAAGAAATTTAAATACATTAAAGTTATGTTATTGGATTGCAAACTCAGAGAATTTTGGGGATAAAAAGGGATCTCAGATACTGATTTTATCTGGAAGAGTCTTCTCTACAGAATTGCTGAGGGGAAATTTATTTTACTATCATGTAAAGTGATTAGAGCAAAGACCTCATTAATCTATTAAGAAAATACTTTTTCCAGCTGAGTTACACATGTGAATAACAAGTGTGAATGCTCTGATTATATTTTGGTATGCCTTCCCTGGAACTGGAGACCTAATAGAGTACTACAAATAAAACAGAAAGTATTTGTTATTCACAACATGGTAACACAAAAATATAGATTGTAATGAAAATAGATCAATATAAAGCAATCCAAAATTAAAAATCCAATTATTTGGCAAGCATTGAAGTTAGAAAGACAAAATGAAAAACAATCAATCCCTGTTTTCAAGGAGTTATACTTATATGGCGTGGAGGAGGAGGAGAATACAACCTGTAAATGTTTGAACATATCCAGTGCTCTTTGGGAAGGGAGATAACACCAACAACTTAGTGCAATTAAAAAAAAACTTTTTAGTGGAAATGGCACAAAAGCTGAACCTTGAAAAAAATTAGGCCTTCACAGAAGGGATAAATAGGGAATATTTTCTAGGAGCTGGGAATATCTTGTATAAATACAGGGAGGTAGGAAGTAGAATGGAATTTCAACTAAAATTTCTAGGCTTTTGATTCATATTGATTTCAGGCTAACCAGTTTATTTAAACAACCAATTTGAATGCTATGACTTTACATTGTCTAGATACTTAACTAAACAGACATAATCAATACAGTTGTTCTTCAGCTACAGCAAAGACTAAATATTTCTTACAAATGACAACCAACTCAACTGAATGCTAGGTTGGGTGTTGTTAGAAGGGTGATGATTGGGGCTAAGTAAATAAATAAAAAAGAATGAAAGCTTATTAATTTACTACCTACCTACATTAAAGAAGGTCATTTTGAGAAATTTGTAGTGATAAATAATTTGTTTTGACTTACAAATAAAGTGAATGGTGTATTTCTATGTATATCCCATTTTTCCAAGTCAGATCAAGTTTGCATATATATATATATATATATATATATATATATGCATATATATATTAAACTCAATGTAAGTATTATTTTCTCTATAATATTTATAAAATTATTTTCTCCTTTCAATGTTTAGGAGAATCTCCCATTATTATTCATGAAAGCTGTATAAGTTCATCTAAAGGGACTGAATTAATTTTCATCCTGGCTCATGAGCTATTGCTTAAAGATAATAAAAGCTTTATTGAATTAAATTCTTCATTTAATATATATGGAGTGCCTAGTAGTTGTATGATGTTGCAATTGATACTATTGTACACAGAAATATTGTAGTTCTTGTCTTAGAAGAAATAATATGATAATTAAAGTCAGCTAGTAACTTTATATTTGTATAACCTTTTCCCATTTTCAAAGTACTTTCCTATCATCATTATTATTTCAATTATCATAGATGACACTTTTATGACACTTCAAGTTTTGCAAAGGATTCTGCATGTATTACCTACCAGGTCTGATTCTCACAGAATAGTAAAGGAAGTATCTCCTTTTTACATATAAGAAAATTACTTTGGAAAGATAGCCACTAGTGACTTTTTCAAAGTTATAAAAGTTGCTAAAATACTATTTGTCTCACCTTTATTTCATTTCTCTTTCCACTATAATTCAAAATAAAAATAAAATTTTGTAAAAAAACTAAAATTGACAATGAAATGTCAGAAACCAGATTCGATGACTACTCTTTGGAAATGAAATTAATGAGAGTATAGCAGAACAGAGGAGCTTCAGATCCTGGCTTTGTTACTTATGAGCTTAACTTATAAAGTGAAGAGACTGAACTTCATCTTTCGGCTTCCTTAACAATCTATGATGGTATGATAAATATAATTTTCTTCTACAAAATGTCCTTTCTTTTATGAATCTTGCCCCCGCCCCTATCCAAGAACTCAGAGAATAGGAAGAGGTCTACTTGAGTGAAGTTTAAAAAAAAAAAAAGGCAGATGGAAAATGTACAATATAATGGTCCAGAATTTTGGAGAAAGGTGTTAACTCAGTGGAATTGATAATACAATGGTTATCTAGTTTAGCATGGTGATTAATAGTTCTCTAGTTTAGTAATGTACTTAGTACTTAATATAGTTCTATAAGATTGACACCTATTTTACAAGACTCACACCTACAATGATGTAATTATAGTAAAGTATATAAGTTAGGACAAACTCAGCCAGAGATATTCATTCCATCTCCCACCACCATGGGGGCCTGGAACATACTTGGGGAAGACAGAGGACTGGAGGCTAGAGCACAAGCTCCCAGACTCAGGGAGACTTCAAGGCAGAGACCATTGTGGTGGTCCTCCTGCTTCCCCCATAGAAACAAAGACACATTCTGGAGGATCTCCAAAAAACTAGCCTGGTCCCCAGGCAAGGAGACAAGACTGTGAAGAAGACAATAAAGATTTTTGGACTTTATCTCTGCCTATTCTCATGGTGATTATTTAGCTGAAACAAAGGCTGATCCAGAGACCTCCAGAAAACCAACAAGAACACTACAATAAAAAATAAATAAAACAATTTTCATTATCTAAAATTTAATTTAATGTTGAATATTGGCGTTAGAGAACAGATGAATATAATTCTTACTTCATAGTTTTATCTAGTAAAAGAGATGAAGTTTTATAGTTGCAGAATGTTCTATATCATGGGAGATACAATTTTTATATCATTTACCTTTGGTTTACAATTTCTCCCCCATGTTATAATAAACATTTCAATCATGGGAAAATAATTAAATATAAAAACATAAAGTAGTAATACAACTTTAAAATGAATAAAATAACAAGACAAAAAGAAGTCAAAATGTTCTTTGTTGACTTGGTAAGAGGCCTAATATAGAACTTGATAGGCAACAAAGGTTGAATGTAGTTGCTCCTTCTCCTTGTTCCCCCTCTCTCTTTTTTTCTGTCCCCACAAACCCCCCCATTACCCACAGACACACACATATATGGATATATGTATGCATGTGTATATGCATATATACATACGTGAGTGTATATAAGTATATATATATATATATATATATATATATATATATATATATATATATATATATATATATATAAAATTATAATTATAGTTGTTGAGTTGTTTCACTATGTATAACTCTTTGAAATACCATTTGGGGTTTTCTTGTCAAAAATATTGGAGTAATTTGTCATTTCCTTTCCAATTCAATTTACAGATGAAGAACCAAGACAAACAGAATTAAGTGATTTGTCCAGGATCTCTCATCCACACATGCACAATCTATGCATATACATATATGCATGTCTGCAAACACACATAAATATGCATATATGTGAGATGAATCCCCAAATAAAGAAGTATGTTTCAATATGTTATATAACCCCAAAACACTCTTAGCATGTTATAATTCCGATGTATATGGAGGTTTATGTGTTTTTGTTCATGTTATACACAATAAGATGGGATTGGAATGGATATAGAAATAGGAGCTATGATATCATTGATATTAGATAATTCACAGATGAAAAAATTCCCTCTATCAGTGAAATTCTTCATCTTCCTTGCAACTTCTGATCTTAGAAAATTGCCTTGGTCATTGAGAAATTAAAATATTTGATCAGATATCCCAAACCAATATAAATAAGAAATGGAACCAAGCCATGTTTTCCTGAAACCCACTTTAGTATTCTATTTTTTTATAAATACATACACAGATATATGTATATGCATACAAAAATTAGTTTTATTGACTTATACACATACATGTAAATATATACAGTCATGTAGAAAATTCAGTATATACATGTATATTTAGAGAGTTATAGGACTAAATTGTGAATTTGTAAACATACCTTCTCATGAAAGAGAAGTGAGGAGAAATAGATAAAGGCTGGACTTGAAGTCTTAAATAACTACATTCAAAATTTGCCTCTGGCATTATAATGCCTGTGTGGTCATGCATAGATGCTCCACACTCAATGTTTGAGGAACTTATGAATATGAGTTGTTTTATTGGTGTGCATTATAATGTAGAGGGGGTTCTTGCACTTGGAATTTTCTTACCTAGATAAAATTACATATCTGTATATATCTCTCTATCTCCCTTTCATCTGTCTATCTCATAGTGATTGTTTTGTTTATTGTATGTATCTGCATTATAGGTCTAGCGAATATCAGTAGCTTACTAGAAGCTTGTTGAAACTATTTTCCAATAGATAAATGGTCAAAGGATATTAACAGACAATTTTCAGATGAAGAAATTAAAATCATCTCGTCTTATGAAAAAATGCTCTAAATCACTATTGATCAGAGAAATGCAAATTAAGACAATTTTGAGGTACTACTACACACCTCTCAGATTAGCTAAAATGACAGGAAAAGGTAATGATGATTGGAGGAGATGTGGAAAAACTGGGACCCTCATACTTTGTTGGTGAAGTTTGTGAACTGATCCAACCATTCTGGAGAGCAATATGGAACTATGTGCAAAGGACTATTGGACTATATATACCATTTGATCTAGCCGTGTCTTTTCTAGGCTTGTATCCCAAAGAGATTATAAAAAAGGGAAAAATGTTTGTAGCAGCCCTTTTTGTAGTGGCAAGAAACTGAAAACTGAATGCCCATCAGTTGGAGAATGGCTGAATAAGTTATGGTATATGAATGTTATGAAGTATTATTCTTTTAAAAGAAATTATCAGCAGAATAATTTCAGAGATGCCTGGAGAGATTTACATGAACTGATGCTAAGTAAAGTGAATAGAACCAAGAGAATAAGGTGCAAGATAATATGATGATTTTTTTAAAATATAATTTAACTTTTATTTTATTTTATAATTATAACTTTTTTTTGACATTATATATGCATGGGTAATTTTTTACAACATTATCCCTTGCACTTACTTCTATTCAGATTTTTTCCCTTCCTCCCCTAACCCCCTCCCCCAGATGGCAGGCAGTCTTATACATGTTAAATATATTACAGTATATTCTAGATACAATATATGTGTGTGGAACCGAATTTTTTGTTGTACAGGAAGAATTGGATTCAGAAGGTAAAAATAACAGTTTACACTCATTTCCCAGTGTTCCTTTTCTGGATGTAGCTGATTCTGTCCATCATTGATCAATTGGAATTGGATTAGCTATTCTCTATGTTGAAGATATCCAATTCCATCAGAATACATCCTCGTACAGTATCATTGTTGAAGTGTATAATGATCTTCTGGTTCTGCTTGTTTCACTTAGCATCAGTTGATGTAAGTCTCTCCAAGCCTCTCTGTATTTCTCCTGTTGGTCATTTCTTATAGAACAATAATATTCCATAACTTTCATATACCATAATTTACCCAACCATTCTCCAATTGATGGACATCCATTCATCTTCCAGCTTCTAGCCACTATGAAAAGGGCTGCCACAAACATTTTGGCACATACAGGTCCTTTTCCCTTCTTTAGTATTTCCTTGGGATATAAGCCCAGTAGTAGTATGGCTGGGTCAAAGGGTATGCACAGTTTGATAACTTTTTGGGCATAATTCCAGATTGCTCTCCAGAGTGGTTGGATTCTTTCACAACTCCACCAACAACGCATCAGTGTCCCAGTTTTCCCACAGCCCCTCCAACATTCATCGTTATTTGTTCCTGTCATCTTAGCCAATCTGACAGGTGTGTAATGATACCTCAGAGTTGTCTTAATTTGCATTTCTCTGATCAATAGTGATTTGGAACACTCTTTCATATGAGTGGAAATAGTTTTAATTTCATCATCTGAAAATTGTCTGTTCATATCCTTTGACCATTTATCAATTGGAGTATGGCTTGATTTCTTATAAATTAAAGTCAATTCTCTGTATATTTTGGAGATGAGGCCTTTATCAGAACCTTTAACTGTAAAAATGTTTTCCCAATTTGTTACTTCCCTTCTAATCTTGTTTGCATTAGTTTTGTTTGTGCAGAAACTTTTTAATTTGGCATAATCAAAATTTTCTATTTTGTGATCAATAATGGTCTCTAGTTCTCCCTTGGACACAAACTCCTTCCTCCTCCACAAGTCTGAGAGGTAAACCATCCCATGTTCCTCCAATTTATTTATGATTTCATTCTTTATGCCTAAATCTTGGACCCATTTTGATCTAATCTTAATATGTGGTGTTAAATGTGGGTCCATGACTAGTTTCTGCCATACTAATTTCCAGTTTTCCCAGCAGTTTTTGTCAAATAATGAATTCTTATCCCAAAATTTGGGATCTTTGGATTTGTCAAAGATTAGATTGCTATTTTTATTCACTCTCTTGCCCTGTGAACCTAACCTATGCCACTGATCAACTAGTCTATTTCTTAGCCAATACCAAATGGTTTTGGTGACTGTTGCTTTATAATATAGCTTTAAATCAGGTACATTTAGACCACCTTCCTCTGACTTTTTTTTCATTAGTTCCCTTGCAATTCTCGACCTTTTATTCTTCCATATGAATTTTGTTGTTATTTTTTCTAGGTCATTAAAATAGTTTCTTGGGAGTCTGATTGGTATAGCACTAAATAAATAGATTAGTTTGGGGAGTATTGTCATCTTTATTATATTTGCTCGGCCTATCCAAGAGCACTGAATGTCTTTCCAATTATTTAAATCTGACTTTATTTTTTGGCAAGTGTTTTGTAATTTTTCTCATATAATTCCTGACTATTCTTTGGTAGATGGATTCCCAAATATTTTATACTATCGACCGTTATTTTGAATGGAATTTCTCTTTGTATCTCTTGCTTTTGGATTGTGTTGGTAATGTATAAAAATCCTGAGGATTTATGTGGATTTATTTTGTATCCTGCAACTTTGCTAAAATTCTGAATTATTTCTAATAGCTTTTTAGCAGAGTCTTTGGGGTTCTCTAAGTATACCATCATGTCATCTGCAAAAAGTGATAATTTGATTTCCTCATTTCCTACTCTAATTCCTTGAATCTCTTTCTCGGCTCTTATTGCCGAGGCTAGCGTTTCTAGTACTATATTGAATAGTAATGGTGATAGTGGGCAACCTTGTTTCACTCCTGATCTTATAGGGAAAGGTTCGAGTTTATCACCATTACATATGATGTTTACTGAAGGTTTTAAATATATGCTCCTTATTATTTTAAGGAATAGTCCATTTATTCCTATACTCTCAAGCGTTTTTAGTAGGAATGGATGTTGGATTTTATCAAATGCTTTTTCTGCATCTATTGAGATGATCATATGGTTTTTATTAATTTGATTATTAATATGGTCAATAATACTAATAGTTTTCCTAATATTAAACCAGCCCTGCATTCCTGGTATAAATCCCACTTGGTCATAGTGTATTATCCTGGGGATGATTTTCTGAAGTCTATTTGCTAATATCTTATTTAAGATTTTAGCATCAATATTCATTAAGGAAATTGGTCTATAGTTTTCTTTCTCAGTTTTCGATCTACCTGGTTTAGGTATCAGTACCATGTCTGTGTCATAGAAGGAATTTGGTAGGACTCCTTCAATCCCTATTTTTTCAAATAGTTTACATAGCATTGGAGTTAGTTGTTCTTTAAATGTTTGGTAGAATTCACCTGTAAATCCATCTGGTCCTGGGGACTTTTTCTTAGGAAGTTTGTTAATAGCTTGGTCTATTTCTTTTTCTGAGATGGGACTATTTAGACTACTTACTTCTTCCTCTGTTAACCTGGGCAAGCTATATTTTTGAAGGTATTCTTCCATTTCATTTAAGTTATCGAATTTATCGGCATAAAGTTGAGCAAAGTAGCTCCTAACTATTGTTCTAATTTCCTCTTCATTGGTGGTGAGTTCACCCTTTTCATTTTCAAGACTAACAATTTGCTTTTTCTCTTTCCTTTTTTTAATCAGGTTTACTAAGGGTTTGTCTATTTTGTTGGTTTTTTTCATAAAACCGACTCTTAGTTTTATTAATTAATTCAATAGTGTTTTTTTTTTACTTTCAATTTTATTAACCTCATCTTTTATTTTTTGAATTTCAAGTTTTGTGTTTGTCTGGGGGTTTTTAATTTGTTCCTTTTCTAGCAATTTTAGTTGTAAGCCCAATTTGTTGGCCCTCTCTTTCTCTATTTTATGCAAGTAGGCCTGTAGAGATATAAAACTTCCCCTTATTACTATTTTGGCTGTATCCCACACATTTTGGTATGATATCTCATTATTGTCATTTTCTTGGGTGAAGTTATTAATTATGTCTATGATTTGCTGTTTTACCCAATCATTCTTTAGTATAAGATTATTTAGTTTCCAATTATTTTTTGGTCTATTTCCCCCTGGCTTTTTATTAAATGTAATTTTGATTGCATTATGGTCTGAAAAGGATGCATTTACTATTTCTGCCTCACTGCATTTGATTTTGAGGTTTTTATGCCCTAGTATATGATCAATTTTTGTATAGGTTCCATGAACTGCTGAGAAGAAAGTATATTCCTTTCTGTCTCCATTTAGCTTTCGCCAAAGATCTAGAATATAAAACTTTTCTAGTATTCTATTTACCTCTTTGACTTCTTTCTTATTTATTTTGTGGTTTGATTTATCTTATTCTGAGAGTACAAGGTTGAGATCTCCCACTATTATAGTTTTGCTATCTATTTCCTCTTGCAGCTCTCTTAATTTCTCTTTTAAGAATTTAGATGCTGCACTACTTGGTGCATATATGTTTAATATTGATACTGCTTCATTATTGATGCTACCCTTTAGCAGGATATAATGCCCTTCCTTATCTCTTTTAATTAGATCAATTTTTGTTTTTGCTTGATCTGAGATGAGAATGGCTACTCCTGCTTTTTTGGTTTTGCCTGAAGCATAATAGATTCTGGTCCACCCTTTTACTTTTAGTTTGAATGTCTCACCCTGTTTCAGGTGTGTTTCCTGTAAACAACATATAGTAGGATTCTGACTTTTAATCCAGTCTGCTAACTGCTTCCTCTTTATGAGGCAGTTTGCCCCATGCACATTTATGGTTAGAAGGACTAATTCTATATTGCTTGCCATCCTATTAACCCCTGCTTATGCTTTTCCCCTTTCCTTCCCTTTTACCCCCCTACCCAGTATTAAACTGGTGATACCACTTGCTTTTCACAGCCATCCCTTTTTAGGTTCCCTCCCCCACCTTAACGATCCTCCCCTTATTTTACCCCTTTTCCTCGAAATTTCTGTATTCCCTTCCCCTTAGCTTACTCCTTCCCTTTCACTTTTCAATGAAGTGGAAGAAGTTTCACCATTAATCGAATATGTCTATTGATACACACTATGTTCATCTCCCTCCTTTCTTTCTCTCAGATATAATAGGTTACCTTTGCCTCTTCATGAGATGTAGTACCACCACTTTACTCTTTTTTATGATATAATTTCCTTTCCACCTCTAGTTTCTAAGACAAATTGTACATATGTTCTTTACATATTTTTTTTGGCAGAAGTATAGTTCTCAAGATTTCTTTTTACCTTTTTAGAAATCTCTTGAGTTCTGTATTTGAAGATCAAACCTCTTATGTAGGTCTGGTTTTTTCATCAAAAATAGATGGAATTCATTTATTTCGTTAAATGTCCATCTTCTTCCCTGGAAAATGATGCTCATTCTTGCTGGGTAAGTTATTCTTGGCTGCATACCAAGTTCCTTAGACTTTTGGAATATCATGTTCCAGGCCCTGCGTTCTTTTAATGTGGACGCTGCTAGATCCTGGGTTATCCTTATTGTGGATCCTCCATATCTGAATTGCTTTTTTCTAGCAGCTTCCAATATCTTTTCCTTTGTCTGATGGTTCTTGAACTTGGCCACTATATTTCTTGGCGTTTTGATTTTAGGGTCCCTTTCAGTAGGTGATGGATGAATTTTTTCAATGTTTATTTTACCTCTGTTTCCAGAATGTCTAGGCAGTTCTCTTTGATAATTTCCTCGAAAATGGTGTCCAAGCTCTTTTTTTCCTCCCATTTTTCAGGGAGTCAGATTATTCTCAAATTGTCTCTCCTGGATCTGTTTTCCAGGTCTATTGTCTTTCTAGTAAGGTACTTGACATTCTTTTCAATTGTTTCATTTCTCTGGTTTTGCTTGACTACCTCTTGGTTTCTCCTTGAGTCATTCATTTCTACTTGTTCCAGTCTAATTTTCAATGATGTATTTTCTTCACTCACTTTTTTTATATCTCTTTGTAATTGTCCAATTGAGTTTTTATCTTCTATGGAATTTTTTTCCATTTTATTTTTTAGAGAGCTGTTTTCTTTTTCCAGCTCACTAATCCTGTTTTCCTTGGAGTTGTTTACCTTTTCCAGCTCACTAATCTTGTTTCTCAATGATTTGATTTCTTTATCCACTCTGTCTTTAAATGCATGGGATGACTTCTCCAGGCTCTCCTGCCAAGCTTCCCTTTCCTTTTCCCATTTCTCCTCCAGCTCTCCTGTGAGAGCCTTTCTGATTTCCTCTATGAGGTTCTTTTGTATTGAGGAGCAGCTTATATCCCTCCCAGGGGATACATCTGGGGACAGTCTGTTTCTAGTCTCCTCAGCATTTGAAGTCTGCTCCCTCTCCACACAGAAGCTGTCAATGGTTAGAGCCCTTTTGAATTTTTTGTTCATTTTGTCAGAGTAGGAATCAAAGAAAACAAACTGACAAGAGAAACAATTGGTCTGTTTTGTGGGGGATGGGGCTGGATGGTATTAATGGGCTTCCTCTACAGACTGGGGGTAGGGCAGCAGAGAGCCACTAACAGAACAGCAATGACTGTACCGAGTCTGCGCTCTGAGGCTCTGAGAATGCACTGAGTCAGTCCAGGTGGGGGTTGGCGGTGGCCGGGTTCCCAGATATGCCGGCCTTCTGGGGCTTTAATCTTCACCTCCGGTGTTCAAACCCTCTCTGCTGCTCCCAGCTTGCTGCCAAGACGGAGTATCCACACTGGGGTAAAAGCCCCTTCCCAGAAACGGCAGAGATCGTACCCCTCCCATTCTGGTCCGAGCTGTGTGAGCTGCCTGTCTTGCTCTAGCTTGCCTGCCCTCAGTCTGCACCCAGTCTGATCGACCCTCCCCCGAGCAAATACAGACCTTTTCTGGCGACTTTCAAGGATGTCTTCTCTTGGTGATTATCTGTGGTTTTCTTTCTGGGTCAAGCATTAAGTCTGAGGCTTGTCATGAAGTAAGTTCTGAGAGAAAATGAGGAGCTCAAGCAGCTGTCTGCCTCCATGCCACCATCTTGGCCAGAAGTCGATAATATGATGATTAATTCTGATGGACATGATTCTTTTCAATAACGAGGTAATTCAGGCAAGTTCTAATGGTCTTGTAATGTAGAGACCCATCTGCATCCAGAGAGAGAACTGTGGGCACTGAGTGTGGATCACAACCTAGCATTTTCAAACTTTTATTGTTGGTTGCTTGCATTCTATTTTATTCTCATTTTTTCCCATTTTGATCTGATTTTTCTTGTACAGCATGATAATTATGGAAATATGTATAGAATTGCATATGTTTAACATATATTGGATTATTTGCTATCTAGAGGAGAGGGTGTGGAGAAGGTAGGGAGAAAAAAATTGAAACAAGGTTTTGCAAGGGTGAATTTTGAAAATTATGCAGAGGTTTTGAAAATCAAAGCTTTTTAAAAAATAAAAAAAATGCTTGTTGATTGATCCATTTATCACCAATCTTTCTATATATATGCTCATACATATAAATATGTGTTCATGTAGTCATGAGTCAGGAAATAGGCATACTAGTAATATGGGAGTAGGGTCAAATTATATTTACTTAGGCCAGTAGTGTCCTTGCAAGTCAAAATCTTTTATTAAGTGCTTAATGAGTACCAGCCACTATTTTCCAAATTTCGAGTTTTATCTTAAAAAAAAGTTGTTGAATTGAAAAAGATTTCCTTTTACATTTTCTACTATAATGTTGCAGACCTTTAAATAAAAAATTTATAATATGAAAATATAAACATATAAGACTTCTGGCAAAAAAGACTGCGTGATATAGTGATAAGATCACTGGGCTGGGAGATTAAACATCTGGCTTCCAATCTTTGCTTTGGCACTACCTATACGTTATCTTAGGCAAAGTGTGTTGTTTATATTTCCTCAGAGAGTTGGGTTAGGTTATCATTTGGTACTTTTTAATTAATGAAATGCTATATAATTAATCATTAGATTGAAATTGATTAGAATCTCAAAGAATTACTTCATAATAGTCTTGGGAAGAATAAACTAAGAAAATATGGTATAGTGATGTGTTTGAACGGGGTATAAGGAGACCTACTCTTGGCTCTGCTATTAACTAATTACTTTAAGTAATCATCTTAAATAAAGCTCAGTTGAGTAAGGATAAAATAAATTGTGATATGTAAAATATTTTGCAAATTTTTAAAAGTATATATTTGTATATATATATATACATATATCTTTAAAAGTGTATATATATATACATATATCTTTAAAAGTGTATATATATATACATATATCTTTAAAAGTGTATATATATATATACATATATATATATACATACATATATATATATATATATATATATATATATATATATATATATATATATATATATATACTAGCTATGTATATAGCTATGATGTATGTATGTGTAGCTATGATGATTTTGCTGTTGCTGCTGGTGATGATGGTGTTGGTGGTGGTGGCAACTAGGTGGCACAGTAGATAATATGCTGTTCTGGGAGTTAGGAAGACCTGAATTCAAAGCCACTTCCAAATATGTATTTGCTGTATGATCACTGACAAATTCTTTAATTTTTATCTGCCTTAGTTTCTTCATCTACAAAACACAGATAATAATTGTGCCTGTAATCCAGGGTTGTCATGAGGACAAAATTATATAATATGTATAAACCACTTTGCACATCTTAGGACACTATATAAATATTTTTGGAGAATAATTCACTTCCACTTTTGGGTCACAGTTTTCTCACCTGTAAAATGGAAGCATCAGAATAGATAACCTTGACAGTTCAGTCCATCCCTAAAATTCTAGCTATGGAATTCTCCAAGCCATGGAACAGGACAGCCTAACCGTGATATTCCAATTATAAGCAGAACTAATTCTGATCACACTCTTTCCATATCCAATAAATTCCAGAGATGTAAATCACACCTGTCCCCACAAAGTTTAACACTAAAAATCTTCAGTGCATATACTTAGCACTGAATTTGGTGAAAGGTAGTAATTCTGGAACTCCAGTAGGGTTTCCTCATCATAGAATGTTTATATTTGAGCCTATCCACTATATAGAATGCAGTGATTTCTAAAGCTGAGACTACATTTTAAAAGAATTTCAGACACAACACATTTGGGGGCTTTTGGAGTTGCTTCCTGTGAGAAATGCAAAAAGTCATATGCTTAAGATCTGGTAAGGCTGTCTTTGAATATATGGCTATTTAAACTGACACAATTGAACAAACATGAGGGGAGCAATTTTTTTAAAAATTACATGTGGAATTATTTGTGAAAAGAAGCATGCTTTCTTAATTTTAAAGAGGTATTCATTTTTAAACCTTGAATCAAAATTATATCATACTTTATTAACAGTTTTTATCTGCCCCATTTGTGCCATAACAATCCTAGTATCTCTTCCTTATGGTAGTAAAATCAATCAATAATCATTTATTAGGTGCCTTCTCTATGCCAGGTACTATACTTGGTGCTATGCATATGAATGCAAAAGAAATTAGAAACAAAGTGTTAGCTATTGATTTAATATGAATGGACAAATAGTGACATATAAATGTAATCAAATGTTATTGTGCCATATGAAATGACCAATATGATGATATGCAGGCATGATGAGACTTCTCTAGATCCAATGTCAAGTAAAATAAGTAAACGAGGAGAACAATATACATAGTAGATGTGATAATTACAATGAAAACAATTATTTAACAAAAGCCAAACTTGGGGGTCTAGGTGGTACAGTGGATTGAGCACTACCCTTGTAGTCAACAGTACTTGAGTTCAAATCTGGCCTCATGCACTTAATAATTGTATGGTTGTGAGCAAGTCATTTTATCTTGATTGTCTCAAAAAAAGAGAAAGAGAGAGAGGAAGGGAGGGAGGGAAAGAAAGAAGGAAGTAAGGAAAGAAAATCAAACTCAGATTAATAGCAATGGCCAATTTTAATCCTAAAGAACAGATGATGAAACATACTTTCTTCCTCTTGGCAGAGAAATGGGAGACTTTTGGATCTGAACTTTGCATATATTGTAAGATATAGTTAGCTAGTTTTGATTAACTTTGTTTCTTTGTTACAAGAGATGATTCTACTGTAGGGTGGGGGATATCAAGATTTGACTATGGTGGTGAAAAATAAATCAGTAAAGCAAAACACAATGACTAATATTGTCTTAGAAATGGAGAAGACAACTATCACTCTATTTTTAAATTTTGTTCAAATGAATCTGGGATTTGTAACTGGGAGCATGCATTCAGCTTAAAACTAATATGCTTTTATACTTCATTGATTATACACTTTGAGACACACTAATTCACTTAGTTATATTCTAATATTTTGAGGTACATTATAGTAGAAAATTTTTTAAAAATAGGTATGTGTCCAATTTCTTCTCTCATCCAGTTTTCCCTCTTTCTTTCCCCTCTTCAGCCCAATTATCTAGTTTTGTGTTTACTGGACAATAAAAGGTTTAAATTAGGATAAGCTATACTTTTGTCTTGCCAAGTAACTAAAAAAAAATCTAATATTTGGGTTTAATTATATTTCTCAAGAAGTATGTCCTTGTTTTTAAGATTGTTTATATGTCATGTGGCATATCATACTTATTTCTGATTTATATATGCTTCCTATTTTCAAAAAATTCATTGCCTGTTCTTCAAAACTTTCACATTTTATGAATTTTTTTCTCCAAAAGTGATTGGATTTTGGGTGACAAGATAGGGAACCCAACAAAAAGATGTTTGAATATGAATCAAAATATGGAAATTCAAGGGAAATTCATTGGTTTGTAGATTTAATGCTAGAGGATCTAAAGAAGTCCATTTTTTTTCAAAAGATGAAATAGGCCTAGAGTGATAAAATCAATCACCTGAGGTTACGCAGCTAATGGTGGTAGAACCAAAACTTGAATGCATCTCTCCTGATTCCAACTCTTGCTCTTTTTATTGTAACAGTGTTGTATTATGACACTTAGGTATCCTAGACCACAGGACTGAGATTAGAAAAAAAAAATCTGTGGCTATTTCATGACTAGTGATTCTATTTTCCAGAAGGAGATGAGAGGAACCAAGGACAGGTACACAGTTCTGCAGGATCTCTGCCTCTATTTCAATTTTATGTCTTACATAATGGCACCTCTGATGGTACTATTCGTGGCCTATGCTAGAGAGACAGTACCTAGTATAAATTACATTGTTTCTGAACATAACCTGATAGATGCTGTGGGTGTGTATCACAGTTTTAGTTTTGCATGGAGTTATTCTGAGAAACTACTAGAAGAATATACATTGGACGAAGAGGAGAAAGGACACAGAATACTAGTATTATCACTAATGATCTGTGGAGCCTTTGGTGAAGTATTGGATCTTTTTGGGACTCATGTTCTTTTATAAAGTAAAAATATATACTGGATTTTTTCTGATATTTTTTCTCCTCTATTATTCATTCTATTAACCCCCACAATTCATCACCCAAGAATTCTGAAAAGATTATTATTGGGAATGAACTGGGGAAAAAAAGGAGGAAATCCCTTATGAGTAGATATAAGTAACTTCACAAATTATGGTTATCCCCAGTAATAACAGAATCTATCTTGTAAAGGATAGAGAGCATGGCATGGTGGATAGAGATCCAACCTTAGTGGGTGTATCACAAAAGCTAAGTCATTAAATCTCTAAGTTCTGAGGCAACTATCTAAGATTATGAATTGTTGAGAAAAGTGTCTTCACCTGGGAACTCCTTATAGAAATGACATCAGGAATCCAGTTCCTATACTTATAATCAGGTGATATTTTATCAACATGATCCAAATCTTAAACTTCTGTACTTTTGGTCTAGAGAAATATTAGTATCTATAAAGAAGTTTTGTGGTTTTCACAATGATAATGGGTCTAATTCTCATCCTCTTGTGCGTTTCTCTTTTGAAAGTATGTTTAAAATCTCTAAATGCAAGACACATGGCAGTTTTTCAGGGAGAATGAAGATAAAATTGAATGAATGGGAAAGGACATTGGATACTATTCTTTATGTTTTAGGTGTGTTATTAAATACATCAGTCTAATTTAAGTAATCAAAATTACTTTTACCAATACAAGTAGCAGTATTATCCAACCCCATAGCTCTAATTCCACTTCTCTGAAGTAGTTACAACTACTTAAAAACATAACTAGAAATTCTGGCACCTAGAGCGGATTTAGTAGTGTGAAGGAGGACTTTGGAACACAAGTTCTTTTGTGTGGGTGAGACTTTTCTAGGTTTTCTTTTTGGGAAGAAGAATGTATCTCATGAAAGAAAAGCCATGGGTCCCCAGGATGGTTCATCCCTATTACATAATAAAGGGAGGCAAGTCATTCCTCTTGTCTAGGAAAAAAAGGGATTGGCAAGTAAAAAGTACGGTAGTAGTATGTAGGGTAGGGCAGAACTGATAATTACATATCAAATCACCCAGAACAGGGCCAGTGGGTTTATACTTCTGTAGGAAGGAAATGCCTTCCCATTATCCTGGGACAATAAGGATGAAGCTGGTTAGGGCCATTTATACAGAAATCTATAGTCTACAATGATAAGCAAGCTGTTTGGCTTCTGCCTGAGATATGTACATTTCTAGGCCTTTTCCAATATTTATTTAAAATGTATCATCTGACACTAAAATTTCTCAGCAATAAGAAAATCATGGTTGAAGTGCTTCCTTATATATTCATGAAGGGACATAGCATTTTTTGCTCAAAAAAAGTCAGAAAATGGCTTTGACTCTTGTAGTTTACCATAGTCTAGAATGAAGGTATACTGATATTTTAAATTATACATTATCAATTTTAAGTAGAAATTTAATAAGCAATGTTTGACATGTGATTTGCTCTTCTTTCCTCTTGGGGCTTTAAAGTATATATGAAATCTTGAAATGATATTTTTTAGGTTGAATAACTTGGAGTCATACATGAGTCAGTGATCATTTTCTTCTATTATATTTCATTTTGGACACAATGATTTATTACATACTCATTTTATAATAAAAATAAATGTATAGTTCTACAAATATATTATATTCTTTTTCTTCCAACAATCACATGTGTAATCACATAAGATTAATGATGCCATTATTCAGCCCTCCTAGTGTACATTTAAGAATATCAGGGGATATTTGAGGATGAAAACCTAACATTAAAACTCAAATGTGCCTAATGATTATAAAAAAGTAAGTTGTTATTTGCCCAGTAGAAGAATTTCACTTGTAGAAAGAAATGATGGAATTGGAGAATAGATTGAATTCATGCTGTCTAGGTAGCATCTAGATGTTTAAAACCAGAATGCTTTGTGCCTACTCTGAAATCTATTTATCATTCACAGCTGCATTTGAGTCCACAGCTGTATTTGAGTCAATGATGACTGAGTATGTTAGTACTGGAAGAGGACAGGTTCTTTGATATTTTTGAATGGGTTCCAGTAGTTGTGAATGAAAGCAACATTCAGCTTTTTGTAGAAATTATTAAATTCTGTAATTTACTTCATGCATCTGCAATATATTAATTATTTCACCAACAATCCAATAGCTATGTTTACAGTTGAAATGAAAAGCCTGAGAATAGATAAACAATTCTTGACCATGGAATACATAAAGTACCACTGGTATGATTATTTTTGTCAACCCTTCAAAAACTTAAAGAATCGCATCCAGATTTTCAGAGCATAAAATGATATTGAAGAAAAAAAAAACCAAAAATAAAAACAAAAAACTTGGGAAATGGCAAGAAATGGAATATATCAGTGCATGACAATTACATTAAGCTGAATAGAACTGTTGTTTAAATAACAAGAAACCAACTTAAATGAATAGTTAAGCCAAACTGTCAATTAGCATTTCCATATTTTATATGCATAAATGAAGCACATATCTGACTGTTTTGACCTCAACCCCACCAAGAAGGAAATATCTAAACAATGTTATTATTTAACAGTAAGCAAATGTGATATGCTTTAGCAATTTTCATAGAGCAGTTCCTTTCTTTTAAAGGCTTCAGTTTTAAAAAGCTATCTCATTTCCTCCTCTCCCCCACCTCATTATTGACAAGCAGCAAAAACACTAGGCCCTAAAAGGGATATGAGAAAAAATATAGTTCATATAGGAAATAAAGTATTTTCTAGACAAAAATCTAGGTCTTCTGAAATAGTACCATACTTTAGAAGTAAGAGGAAATGATGACTACATTCTTAGGGGAGAGATAAGCATCTCAAAGGAGGATGTAGCATTAACAATTCATGGTAGTATTGTTGCAAATAAATGTTTCCAGTATTCCTTCAATCCTTAAAATATACAGACATACATGCATACAAATATATACATGGTAACAAAATAAAAATGTTCCTCTTTGATTGGCATTAATTATTCTGGATATCTAATTGGTTCACATGATACTGCAAAGAGGACTCATTTGAGAGTCAGAAAACAGGAGTTATGGACCTGCTTCTGTTGATGCCTAACTTTGGTTTCTTCAAATTAATCAATTCTTTATCATCCTGGGTCTCATTTTCCTCCTTAACTAGCTTTTTGACAGCTACACCAGAATGACTACTCCAGAAATAATCACTTTCGGTACTATAACTCTAGACTAGACTATACTGATTGGTAAATTCTTATATGATTCACTTTATCATTTTCATTCATGTTACAATTTACTCCATATATACATTTTCTTTACTGCTATGCATATACCATGCTTTATTTTCTTTTGAAATTCTTCCAGAACCATAATCAAATTAATATAGCCATTGTTACCAGAAAGAATATGCCTTATGGTTCCACTCAGGATCCTTATGACTCCCCCCCTCTTTTTTTGATCCTTGTGATTTTAAAACCAAAACACTTCTCCCTATCACTCTCCTTTATATGTTGTCTTCCTCTATTATTTCTTCCTTAAATATTTTTTTAAATTTTTTTTATTATATATCTATATTTTTTTATAATATTATCCCTTGTATTCATTTTTCCAAATTACCCCCCCTCCTTCTATTCCCTCCCCCCGATGACAGGCAATCCCATACATTTTACATGTGTTACAATATAGTCTAGGTACAATACATGTATGTGAATATCATTTTCTTGTTACACAATAAACATTAGAATCCGAAGGTACATGCAACCTAGGCAGACAGATATTAGTGCTAACAATTTACATTCACTTCCCAGTGTTTCTTCTCTGGGTGTAGCTACCTCTGTCCATCATTGATCAACTTCTTCCTTAAATATTTGTCTCTCTGGTACTTGGAACAGTGTTTGACACATGGTAAATTCTAAATAAATGACTTTTCATTCAATCATTCATTCAATAAAAAATGAGTTTGGAATAAATAATTTCTAATACTCATAGAATTACAAAAAGTATTTGGCTTGCCAGGAACCCAGGTGGTGATTTGGGCCAAACTGTATCTCCAATGGAGCCTCCCTTAAAATGTGCCCCACAAATAGTATCCTATAAGTGTTTGAAGAACTCCAATGAAGAGATACCAACTACTTCCTGAAGTTGCCCATTACATTTTTTGATATTCCTAACCATTAGGAAACTTTTCTGACATCAAGTAAAAATGTTTTTCTTTTTTACAATTTTTCTCCATTGTTCATGATTTTCCCTATGGAGTCAAATAGAAAAAGCCCACTCCCTTTTCTTCATGAGAATACTTCAAATATTTGGAGATATCAATTATATTCTCTCAGAGACTACTTTTCTCCTAGGTATATATTTCTCCTGGTTCTAGCATTTAATGATTCTTAATGTTGTTATTGATGCCGTTTCTAATGCCCCTGCCCCTCTCCAATTGTTTCCTGAAACCCTCTTTGTTAATAACTCCCAAACTCTCTAAGAAACTTTAGTTGGCTTAATTGAAGAAGCTGCAATTTCTCTGTCTCTATCTAGTCTTCATTCATATAACTGCTGAATGCTTTTATCTCATTGCTTTTCATGCAACATAAGTACTTGCCTTAATATTCTTGCATCAATTGCCTTGGCATGTGTATCCTTTTCAACAATGCCAGGTTTTTAGCAGAAAGGGACTATGTCTGATTTGTTTGCACAGTAGCCACTACAGTGAAAATGTAGTGACTTAATTAATAAATGTATTTGGTGGTGACAAATGGGTGACTGACTCTTGACAGGGTTGATGAATGGCATTGTTCATGCAACTCAGGTCATTTTCAAGTTGATTCAGACTTTGTAGGAGAAATGTAATTTTAAAAGAGCCTTTCATTAAATAAGCAGGCAAGGTGATTTGTTCCTAAACTAGAAACAATAAATGCTTCATTTAAGAAGAAGAATGGCTTCATTGAGGTGTCTATAATAAAAAGAGTTGAAGTAGGGGGTGGTAGTGGTGATGGAAGATAAGCTTGAAGAGAGATAAGAAGTATGCTAGCAAATATTTTTTCTTTATTACAGATGGAGAAATTAAAAATAAAACAAAGTGGGAGGTCCAAGTTCTTATACGCTATATTAACTCTTTGATGATAGGGACATAAGATCTTAAACCAATTAAAGAACATGATTATTTCTAAAAATATTAATGGAAAATACTTAAACCTTGTTAGTGAATTTATTGATTGAAAAAGCTTTTTATTAAGTTCTTAGGTATTGGGCATCCAGAAAAGTACTAAGGATACAAAAGAGATATAGTCAGTCCCAGGACTATGTTTACATTCTAATAAGGGAAAATAATCTAGGGAAGTGGTGTCTGAGAAAGGTAAAGTCACAGGGATAGTAAATGACACTATAGGACAATCAGTTGAAACACTTCAGAGTAAGATTCAGAAAATAAGGGGTGGGGTGATAGATATGTGATAACACAGATATAATATGGTAGCTGGAGATGGGGTTAGGATAGTGCAGTGGCAGAGAAATTGAATGTGTGCCTATACATTACATATCAAAGCAAATTGCCTCTGCTTAACCGGAGGTATTAAGGTTGGCTAGAGTAATAGCCTGAATCTTGTTGTTGCCTTCTGAATATCACTGTTATAGCTCAGTGATATACTTGTCTTTTGTTATTAATTAATATTATGTGTTGTGACTAGGTCATTAAGAGATTGTAGAAACATAGTGTTATAAGAAGCTGAAGACTTGGGTTATAATCCTGGCTTCAATGTTCAGTAACAAAGCAGCCTTGGGCAAAATTCTAAAACTATTTGATTCTCAGTTTTTCATGTATGAAATAAGACTCTCAAAACTAAAAGAAACTTCAAAGGTCATTGAGTCTAATGATATCAGAAGGGAAATTCCCTTTGTGATATAGTCAACAGGTGGCCACTCAGATTTTCCTTGAAATCCTAGTGTAAAGGAATTGACTATGCTCTGAAACAGCTCATTTTATTTTTAGCTATAACACTTCTTAAAATTTATTATTAATATTAATTTTAATTATTATTTTATATTGAATTAAAATTTACCTTTCTGACTTTCTGTAACATTCACTCATTGCTATTGTATTTGCAAAGCTAAACTCTTTCCCACCTCATATAACTTCACATTATCTTACACTCCCCTCCCTATCACAAATAGTTTCTTCCTTTTCAGGCCAAACACCCTATGTTCCAATAAGCAACAATCATAAAACATAATTTGATTTTGCATTTCCTTATCTTCTTGGTTGACTTCCTCTGGATACAATCTAGTCTATCAGCCCAAAATCTGTTACCTAGAATAGAGGACCTAAGATAGTATGAAAACTCAATGAGTTAATATGGAAATGGAATAAAATGAATACAATTACTCTTACGATGATCTAGATGGGCAGAGGGGTTCTCTCTAACTCTAAATTCTAAATTCTAAATATATATGGGATTTGAATTTTGTGTAACTTTCCACAGCAAAAGTAAGACAGCTCATTTACTTATTACTTACTAAGACATACTTATTTACACTTCATTCACTAAAATGTTATCTCATCAGATTCACTTAATATATTTTTCAGTATTTTCAGCTCTATTAATCCATCTTTCTTTAAAAATCATACATCTTAAATGATAAAGGTTGATTAACATTGATGTGACAATGTTTGATGGGAAAAGGGGAACACAAAAACACATACACACACACACACACACACACACACACACACACACACACACACACAACCGAATTCCCAGAGTGGTAATGTTCTGTCTGCTAAGCTAAAATGCCTACTTTGGCTTTTACTGATTGAAAGTGAGCAAGGTGATGTTCATTGTGAAATTCATCTTCTCAAAGCCACAGATTGAATCCTTTGAGGACATACTAGCTTCTAAGAAAATTTAATTATTTTTTTGGTGTTTTAGCTTAAATTTTCACTGCACTGTCTTAGTTTATGTAGGGAGTCTTAGGAATTTTATTTGTTGCTCTTATTGTGATTATTAATCTCATCCACATGAAATTAAAGAAAAAAAGTTAAAAGAGCCTCTGTAAACTTCATGAAAAAAGATTTGTATTATTTAGCGCTGGAATAATTCAACAAGGAATGGCCACTTGCTAAATGCTTATTAAGTGTCAGATACTGAGCTATACACTGGAGAGACAAAGGTAAAAGTGACAGTCTTTATCTTCATGGATCTAGATGGCAAATCTAGAAGTGTGTGTGTGTGTGTGTGTGTGTGTGTGTTTATGTGTGTGTAAGGGGAGATAGTCTATCTTCACAGATACATTACATATACAAATAAAAAATAGCATTCAGGGATGGATACTCATAACTCAGAATAATCACAGAAGACCTCTTGAAGGACATAGCCCTTAAGTTGAACATTGAAAGATGTCAGAGATTTCAAGAGAGAGAGGAATGGAAGAATATTCCCAGGCATAAAAAGACACAGAAATGAGGAATGGAATATCATGCATGGAGAAATAATAGGTTGGCTGGTTTGGACAGAAAGTGGGGAAAAAGGATTGCATGTTTTTATGCAATCAGCCTAGAAAGAAAGAAGTGATCCAGATTATAAATGTCTTCAGAGAATATTTTATTCGAGATAGTAGGGTACTATTAAAACTTCTTGACAGGGAGAGTGAGTGACATGATAAGGAAAATACTTTAGAGATGATCCATTTTTTTTTTTTTTTTTTTTTTTTTACTGATGAAGAAATTGAACTTAAGCAAAAGGAAGGAAGCTGCCTAAGGCTACATAGGCTGGAAGTAGTAATAACAAATAAAACCTATTTTCACTGATTCCGGATCTAATACTCTTTTGATTGTGACTATATACTATACTACTTCCTCATATGTGCTGAAACTACAAATGCCAAAGACAAATTTGTATATCAAATTAGCTCTCTGCCCATGGGGACATCAAAGCTTAAAATGATTTGAGAAATTAATTATTTCTAACAACTTCCATAGAAAATACTTTGAAATTACAAGTGAATTGGAAGATATGTATATGTGTGAGTTAATCTTACAAGTTTATTTCCTGTCTACTCACCCAAAAGGCAGAAAAGAGTTGAATAAACATATGGTGCATTCAGGACCACTTCAACAGCCAGTACAGAACATGTAACTTCTCAAGTCTGCTTTGGCTTGAATTAATTTGAATAAGCTCTAAAAGCAAATTGATGTCTCTAGAAATTCTGGACAGTGCAGCCATTGGTTGACTTGTTTCTATGACATAACCATTGAAAATTCTTTTACTAGTCTCCTTGAATTTTTTATAATACCACAACCTTAGTTGAAGAAAAGTCTTTTCAGGGTTGTTCTAATTTTAAGATGATGTTTGGTCTAATAAGGCTATGGCATTATATTAATATTAAATGTTCAATATGTTATTTTTTTCATTAAAATACATCTCAAAATATTATAATTTAGTAAATACATATTAAACTTTATTTATGAGGTTCAGCGAAGCTTACTAATAGTCACAGAATTAGTAAGTGTCAAAGGTTGGGTGAAGAAAATCTCCTACATCCAGCACTCTAACCAGCCAAGGCATATTTATAAATATGTATATAAACACATATAAAATATATAAATAAAATATAACATACATAAATATAAATTATAATTTAGTTTTAATATTCAAGCTTATTAGTATAAAGAAAGATGTTCCCTTCCCATTTCAATTTTACATAATCACAGAAAACTCAAATGTAAAAAAAAAAAAAAAAAAGTTTAGGTATTTTCCTACAAAATTACGATAATGTGTGAATAAGTTCTTAATGAGAGAATTATTATGAGGATTTTGCCATTAGATAAAGGTGACCAACACTACACAGAAAACATTTTGTAATTGAGAAAGTTAATCAATTGTGTCCTTGGGTCTTATGCAAAACAAACCTGCCATTCAGCAGACAGGTGTACATACTTCAAAGAAGGACAAGGTGGATCCCTTCTTTCTATAGAAGAGGGCAGTTGAGGGAGTGTTATCTTATTTCCTTTCTCTTCCTTCTCCCAAAAACCATTTCAGTCAGGATCAACAGTCATGTTATTTTTTGACACATGCATTTGCTACTTATGTATCTTAAGTTTGAGGCCACTCTTAGAATATGCCAAATTGCGAGAGAGTATATCCAAAATAGTGAGGTGGCATATTGGCACATTTGAGATTGGAGTAAGGAAGAAACGAGTTTCAAATGTGACCTCAGACACTTAGTTGTGTGATCCTAAACAAGTCACTGAATCCTATTTGCCTGTTTCCTGCATTGTAAAAAGAGTTGGAGGAGGAATGACAAGCTACTCTAGTTTCTTCACCAAGAAAATCTCAAAGGGAGTCACAAATACAAGGACACTTCTGAAACTACTGAACAAGTGCCTTACTCATTTAGGAAGTTTATTTCTACCAATCTTATACTGTGCCACCTTAGAAAATGTGTTTGCTAAAAGCTGATAAAATCTACCAATTGGTAGTCTCACACATCCTCCCCTTCTCCTGCATCAGAGCTTTTAAAAATTTATTTATAGATTTATAATTTATTTTTAACATTATTTTCTTTTAAAATTTTGAATTCTAGATTCTATCTTCTATTCCCATGCTTTCTTTATCCACAAAGAAACAAAAAATTAACTTGTGACATTGTACAAATCATAATCTCATATTAGTCACATTGCAAAAAAAATTAAAAATCAAATTATAATTCAGTTTTTATTCAGAGATCATCAATTATCTCTCTGGCGCTGGATAGTGTTTTTTTCATCATGAGTTCTTTGAAACTGCCTTGATCATTGTCTTGATCAGAGTAGTAAAGTTTTTCATAATGGAATATTATTAGAATATTGTTATTAGTCTGTACAATCATCTTCCAGGTATTCTCACTTCACTTTGTATTAGTTCATATGAAAACAAAACAAAACAAAACAACCCCAGCACATTGTTATATTTTGTTCTGATCCACTCCCCTCTGAATTTTTATAGCACAATAGTACTCCATTAGAACCAAATTCCATAACTTGTTCAATCTTTTCCCAGTTGATGAGCATCCTCTCAATTTCTAATTCTTTGCATCACAAAAAGAGCTACTGTAAATATTTTTGTATATATAAGGCCTTTTCCTTTTCCTTTGATCTCTTTATGGTATAGATATAGCTGGATTAAAGGATATGCTCTTGGAGCAGAGCTGCAATTATTCTCCATAATGGTTGGACCAGTTCACTGCTCTAGCAACAATTCATTGATAAAATGATTTTGTTCTCATTACCTTCAGAATTTGTAATTTCTGATGGCTGTGAAGTAGTACTGCAATTTAAAAATTTTCCTTTTTCCAAGTGGTTTAGAGTTTATCTTTTTTTTTTTTACTTTATATGACTATAGATAACTTAGATTTATTGAAAATTGCTTGTTCTTGCCTTTCATAATTTACCATTTGAAGAATGAATCTTAATTTTTAATTTATGGAATAAAAGAAGCATTTTCATAATAGTATAATAAAAAAGAATGATTGAACATGAAACTGAAAATCTACTTTGCACAACTTGCTCTTGCTTTCAAATATGTGGTAAAATTATCATATAAATTTCTTTCTCCTTTCCCGCCCCTACTCTAGAGATGACTACTATCATTCACAAATAAATATGTATATATATATGCTATATGTACATATACAGATAACACACACATGAGCATATATATATATTTATATGTGTGTTTGTGTGTATATATGTACACACAGAGACACACACACATATATACATATATATATATATATCTACACACAAATGTATATGGGTAAAATTGGTCTCTATATAATTATGTTTATCAGTCCTTTCTTCGGCTACAGATACCACCTTTCTTCATATCATTTATCATTATCTTCATTTATCACTAATTTAGGTATTTATAATGCACAAAATAACTTTTTTTCTTAAAACAATATCACAATCATTGTACACAAAATCCTCTTGGTTTTGCTCCTTTTGACCTTCATTATTTCAAGTCTTTTGATGTTTTTCTAAAAGTATCAAGCTTATTATGTCTTATAGCACAGTTGTATTCCATCATAATCAGGCATTCTCCAATTGGTGTTATATAAACAAAATTATACAAATAAAATGGAATGGAAATAATTGGAAAGATAGTAATTGTTTGTGGATAGGCAAGGTCAATGTAATAATAACAATTTCTCCCAAATTATTTATTCAACACCATCCCAATTAAATTACCAAAAATTATTTCACTGAAGAAAAAATGACAAAATTTATTTTGAAAAACAAAAATGTCAAGAATATTAAAGAATGAATGCTAAAATTGTTTTGATATATGATTGGGTGAAAATATAATACTATTTTTAAAAGAAAGAAAAATTTGGGAGACAATGTGAAATGGTGGGAAAGCTCTGCAAATCTCTTCTGGGAGTCTCATTTTTCTCTGGAAAATGAGGGTAATAATATTTGTATTTTTATTAAAGTCTTTTGTTTTTAAAACATATGCATAGACAATTTTCAAGATTCACCCTTGCAAAACCTTATATTCCAATTTTTTTTTTCCTCTCTGACCAGGACTCCTGTTCCCTTTGTGATTCTTCACAAACTCTTCTTTTGTCTACTATGATTAGGGGCAATAAAGTTGCCAATCAGAACCAGCTGAACTCATTGTCAGTAAAGGGTCACCTGCAATCTCTTTCTAATGTTCTGTCCAACCCTCTTACCATCTTTGGGCTGAGAGCTCCTGAATCTTTTGTTGTTGTTGTCACTAGCTTTGCTAAGATCCACTGCTAATGCTTCTTCTGCTCTGAGTCTGTACCCACCTTGATGTTACAGACCTCTCAAGTTGTCTGAGGTTGGAAAAATATCTTCTTCTGACATTTTGTTGGCTCTTCTACTTTAAAATTTGATTTGAGGAATTATTTTTTTAAAATAATTGTTGTTTGGAGGAGAATGTTGGACGAACTCATCTGGGTCCCAGCATGCACTCTGCCATTTTGGCTCCATCCTAATAGCTGATTATTAAGAGATGTACATTGTTGCAAATTCAAGATTTATAGTAGGAAAATAACCATCTATTGGATTACTGCTAGAAATTGAAATAACAGGACTCTATGTGGGATCATAACCTATGAGCAAGTATAACTTAAGAGTGTATCAAAGTAGGTATTACATTGTTATGCTTTAAATTACTATCATATCAACAAGTGCAAAAAGTAAACTATTATATTTGCCAATAAATAAAATAAAATAAAATAAAATAAAATTGATATGACAGTATTTGATAATATATCACTGTTAAAAACATTCCCCATTAAGATATCTCTCTTTTGCTTATAATATTAAAAAGATATTTACTGGATTCTTACCAGATGGAATGACAAACTTTAGCTAGGTAATATTGAAGACAGCTATGCATTATTTTGCAATCATCAGTGAGCTAATTTTGTTGGAAAACTAATGAAGGTACTATTGTATTAAATATATCGTTACATTACTGACTCCCATAGAGTATTTATACAAAGTTATTGTTTTCTAGTGGTAGTGAGACAAAGCCACAATTCATCATCATAGGGGAAAAAAAAAAGATTTGGTGTAGGGATAGAAGTGATGAAAATGAAGATATTTGCATTCAAATTCTAGGACTGACACTACTTTGCTGTATCATCTTGAGTAGGAGCTGAAGAAAATTTATCTATAAAATGATATCTGTCTGGCCTTAGACTTAGGACAAAAAAGTCTGACATATACTGTGACCAAGAGTAAGCCACTTAATCTTTCAATGTCCCTTATAGCTCTCCAGGAATATGAATCATTCACGAATAACAAATCTTCATCAGTGAAGAGGTTTTTACAATGAAATCAAATGTCTAATTTTTTATGGTGGCAAAGACCTGAAAAGTTGATGCCCACCTATGGGTGAAAGTAGATCCCTATCTATGGTGGAATGGCCCAATAAACAGTGGTGTGATGCAATGTGGATGTAATACAATAGTATTGCACCATAAGAGATGATAACTATAAAGAATTCAGAAAAATATGAAGATATATGAATTGATATAGAAGTAAGCAAAACAATCAAATATATAAGAAATATACATAGAAGCCTATGACAAAATAAAGGAAAATAAAACTCAAACCAAAAGTCTATTTCATGATGAATGACTAAGTAGCTATTGCTTGAATATGATTTAGTCTACATAGATGAAAATTTGAGATTTTTTTAGATTAATTCCATAAGGTAATTTGAAACCGGAATAGGAAAGTTGTGGGAAAATAATCTGTCTATAAATCTATCCTCCTCCTATCCAGAAGATGTCAATCTTCAAAGCCAGTGCACAAAGGAAACAAAATTAGAAAGGCTTCTATCAGTACCAAGGTAAGGGTTTTTCTCTTACTTTAATATTACCTGAGAACTGCTGCTTATTATGAATCTAGGCATTGTGGTGACTATAGGTTACATTGAGAAAATATGATTCACACATATACAAAAATACAAGTAGAAAGATCCATAATTAAAAAACAGCAAATCTGAATTCTTTATAATTACAAAGGCTTAATTAGTGCCTAAAAAGATGTGTGACAATGGATTCCCTCCCCCCCCCAAACTGGAGATGGACTTACTATGAATATGGAATATGGCATATACTTAGACTCAGTTTATATGTTTTGAAATTTTGATGTGTTGTTGAAATGCTATATTTTTATTTTATTTTGTTATTTACCAAAATATTGGTTCTATGGGAATGGAGAAAGAGAGATTTTTGGAAATAAAGGTAGCAATAAAAATTTTTAAAAAACAAATGACTGGTTCAAAAATCAATCAATACCAACCAACCAAATGAATGAATGTTAGTGATCTAATTTATTTAAAGGCTTGTATTTAAAAGAAATGATTTTTAAACTTTAAACTCCAATTTGAATTACTTATTTTTCATTAGTGTCAAGCAATACTGCCTAATAACTATTAAGCTAATAAAGAGTACTATCAATTTTCTGAAACATTATTTTTGCCTTTGCACATAGATTTTGTTTTCTTTTTTGAGAACTACTGAATAAAATATCAAACTTGTTCAAGTTATTAATGCAAAGTTTAAAATGGTTTATTATCTGATTTATATGTATGATGAAGGGAAAGATAATTTTCCTGACAACTTCAAATCTTTATTTTAAAAATTTATGATAAAGATTAGTTAAGGACAATTGCTTTGGTGGGCATTTTAGTTAAAAAAATTCAAATTGGTCCTTTGTATTTTAATTGGTTATTGAATATTGAGATGAAATTAGTATTTGGCTCATCACTATTTCAGCCTCTTTTGTATATGTTTCTAAAAAAATGGTAAGAAAGTTATATTCCTAATTAATGTTGATAGAGGCTCATCCAAAGATTTACTCTGTATTATGTCTTCTTTAAAGACATTATTGAACAAAATCTTATTTTATTCAGTAAATAGAAACTAGGAACATATGAAACATGAGGAACTGTGCTGGCTTGTATGGTAGATATCAAAATGAGTTAGCTATAATCCTATTCTCCTCTCTGAAGCATTGTAGAAAAGGTTGATTGTAACACTCCTAATCTTTAGAACACTGAATAGTTTTTTTTTTTTTTTCTGTCTCGAACTCAGCTTGAAGAAGGAGACAGACATTTATTAAATACCTGCTATGTGTCAGTCACTCTGCTAAGTGCTTTATAAATATTATGTCATTTAATAATCACTTTAACTTAATACTCCTTGTCTTTTACTTCATTTTATATCCCCAGTGCTTGTCACCATGCCTGGCACATAGCAAGTGCCAATGTTTATTTATAGATTGATTAATTTTATAGACCTAATCTTATTATATGCATACTAGAAAAGAAAATAGAGTAATCATCATTATCATCAACATCATCACATCAAAAACAACTCTTTTAAGCACATCCTTTTCCCTTCCCAATTTTTTGATACTGGATTAGGCTTTAGCCTGATCTTGTTATAATCTCTACTAAATCCTGTTTACTGCATATAGAGCTGGAAGGAAGAAGTGGAAAAAATACCTCAAAACCCATAGGTACAGGATAATTTAAGGTGAAGGGGTTGGAGGAAGAAAACAGCTTTGTAAATATTCTAGAGAGTCCAGAGATGAATTTGAAGTCCCATAGTCCTTGTTTTGATAAAATCCCAATGCCCCAAAGCTGATTTTCATTCTTGATTATGGAAATAAAAATATAGGGAAGAGGAATCATTGCTCCTCTAACCTAGTAAACTCCCCCATTTATATGGGCTGCTCCCTTAGAAACCTAGGGCAAATCTCATTATACAATGGCAGGGTAGTACAGTGGATACAGTGGATAAGTACAGTAGACTTAAGGTCCAGAAATGCGAAACCAAATTCTGGCTTACATATTTATTATTTATGTTGCTCTTAACATTTAACTTATTTCAATTTTATTTATAAAATGAAAAGATTGAGTTCTAGTCATTTTAACCCTCTATTCTTTTTTAAATTTAATTTTTACTTTCAGATTCTCCTTGGTCCATCTTTCTCCCCATCCACTGATAAGATGAGAAATACAATAATCCTAATACATATGAAATCATGAAAAATATTTCCATATAAGGCATAGAACAAAAAAAAAAGGAAGAAAAATAAAGTGAAAAAAATGCTTCAATCTGTACTCAGAGTTTATCAGTTCTTTCTCTGGAGGTGAATGATATTTTCCAACATGAATTCTTTAGAGTTTTCTTAAATCATTGTATTGATTAGAATTGCTAAGCCTTTCACAATTGATTGTCATTATATTATTTGCTGTTACTCTGTACCAGTCCTCCTAATTCTTCAAACTCACTCACCAGCTAATACAAAAAAAAAAAAATTGCCTTTTGTTTTTTTTTCTGGAACTATCCCAAACCTTTAATTTCTTATAGCACAATAATACTCTATCACAATCATATGCTCCAAACTTGTGCAACCATTTTACAATTGATGATATACCCTGAATTTCCAATTCTTTGACATCACAAAAAGAGCTGCTAAAAATATCTTATACATTAGGTTATTTCTCTTTCTCTCCAATGTCTCTTGAGGCATAGATCTAGTGCTGGGTCAAAGGATGAGCATAGTTTGAAAATTTCCCCCATAATTGTTGAAACTATTTGGTTTCTCAGTGTGCATTGGTTACTTTCCTTCTCTGTCATTTTAGCTAATCAATAGGTGTGAGGTGGTATCTCAAAATTGTTTTAATTTGGATTTCTTTAATTATTAGTGTTTAGAGCATTTTATGTGACTATTGATAGTTTTGATTTTTTCTGAAAACTGCCTATTTGTATACTTTAAACATTTATCATTTGGAGAATACATCTTAATTTAAAAAATAAATTTAGCTGAGATCCCTATATATTTGAGACTTATTGCTTTTTATTTACAAGATATATGAATGTGTAATTTTTCAGCATTGACAATTGCAAAATCTTTTGTTCCAATTTTTCCCTCCTTCCCCCTACCCTTTCCCCCAGATGGTAGATTGACCAATACATGTTAAATATGTTAAAGTATAAGTTACATACATAATACGTATACATGTCCAAACAGTTATTTTGCTGTACAAAAAGAATCGGACTTTGAAGTAGTGTACAATTAGCCTGCGAAGGAAATCAAAAATACAGGCGGACAAAATTAGAGGGATTAGGAATTCTATGTAGTGGTTCATAGTCATCTCCCAGAGTTCTTTCGCTGGGTGTAGCTGGTTCAGTTCATTATTGCTCTATTGGAACTGATTTGGTTCATCTCATTGTTGAAAATGGCCACATCCATCAGAATTGATCATCATGTAGTATTGTTGTTGAAGTATATAATGATCTCCTGGTCCTGCTCATTTCATTCAGCAGCAGTTCATGTAAGTCTCTCTAGGCCTTTCTGAAATTATCCTGTTGGTCATTTTTACAGAAGAATAATATTCCATAATATTCATATACCACAATTTATTCAGCCATTCTCCAATTCATGGGCATCCACTCAGTTTCCAGTTTCTGGCCACTACAAAGAGCGCTGCCACAAAAATTCTTGAACATACAGGTCCCTTTCCCTTCTTTAAAATCTCTTTGGGATATAAGCCCACAAGTAACACTGCTGGATAAAATGGTATGCACAGTTTGATAACTTTTGGAGCATAGTTCCAAATTACTCTCCAGAATGATTGGATGTATTCACAATTATACCAACAATGTATCAGTGTCCCTGTTTTCCCACATCCCCTCCAACATTCTGCATTATCTTTCCCTGTCATTCTAGCCAATCTGACAGGTGTGTAGTGGTATCTCAGAGTTGTCTTAATTTGCATTTCTCTGATTAATAATGACTAGGAGCATCTTTTCATATGGCTAGAAATAATTTCAATTTGTTCATCTGAGAATTGTCTGTTCACATCCTTTGAACATTTATCAATTGGAGAATGGCTTGAATTCTTATAAATTAGAGTCAATACTCTATATATTTTGTAAATGAGGCTTTATCAGAATCTTTGACTGTAAAACTTTCCCCAGTTTATTGCTTCCCTTCTAATCTTGTCTGAATTAATTTTGTATACAAATTTTAAATTTGATATAATCAAAATTTTCTATTTTGTGATCAATAATGATCTCTAGTTCTTCTTTGATCATAAATTCCTTCCTCCTCTGAGAGATAAACTATCCTATGATCTTCTAATTTACTTATAATCTCATTCTTTATGCCTAAGTTATGAACCCTATTTGACCTTATCTTGGTATATGGTGTTAAGTGTGAGTCAATGCCTAGTTTCTGCATACTAATTTCCAATTGTCCCAGCAATTTTTGTCAAACAGTGAGTTCTTATCCCAAAAGCTGGGGTCTTTGGGTTTGGCAAACACTAGATTATTGAAGTTATTGGTGGTTTTTTCCTTTGAACCTAACCTATTCCGCTGATCAACTAGTCTATTTCTTAGCCAAATGGTTTTAGTAACCACTGATTTATAATATAATTTTAGATCTGGTACAGCTGGGCCACCTTCATTTGATTTTTTTCATTAGTTCCTTTGAAATTCTTGACCTTTTGTTTTTCCATATAAACTTTGTTGTTATTTTCTATAGGTCATTAAAATAGTTTAAGAGTCTGATTGGTATAGCACTAAATGAATAGATTAGTTTAGGTAGTATTGTCATCTTTATTATATTTGCTCACCCTATCCAAGAACATTGAATATTTTTCCAATTGGTTAGATAATGACTTTATTTTTGTGGACAGTGTTTTGTAGTTTTGCTGATATAGTTCCTGATTTTTCCTTAGCAGATAGAATCCTAAATATTTTATACTATAAGTAGTTACTTTAATGGAATTTCTCTTTGTAACTCTAACTATTGGATTTTGTTAGTGATATACAAGAATGCTGATGACTTATGTGGGCTTATTTTGTATCCTGCAACTTTGCTAAAGGTGTAGATTATTTCTAATAACTTTTTAGTAGAATCCCTGGGGTTATCTAAGTATCCCATCATATCATCAGCAAAGAGTAATAATTTGGTTTCCTCATTACCTATTCTAATTCCTTTAATGTCTTTCTCAACTCTTATTGAGTTAGCATTTCTGATATAATATTGAATAATAATGGTGATAGTGGGCAACCGTGCTTTACTCCTGATCTTATTGGAAATGGTTCCAGTTTCTCCCCATTACATATGCTGCTTACTGATGGTTTTAAATAGATGCTACTGATTATTTTAAGGAAAAGTACATTTATTCCTATACTCTCAAGTGTTTTTTTTTTTTATAGAAATGGATGTTGAATTTTATGAAATACTATTTTTGCATCTATTGAGATGGCTTTTGTTAATTTGGTTATTAATATGGTTAATTATACTAATAGTTTTCCTAATATTGAACCAATCCTGCATTCCTGGTATAAATCCTACTTGATCATGGTGTATTATTCTGGGGATATTTTTCGGTAATTTTTGCTAATATTTTATTTAAGATTTTAGCATAAATATTCAGTATAGAGATTAGTCTATAATTTTCTTTCTCTGTTTTCAACCTACCTGCTTTAGGTATCAGTACAATGTCTGTGTGATAAAAGGAATTTGGTGGAACTCCTTCATTCCTTATTTTTAAAAATAGTTTATATAGCATTGGGGCTAATTGTTCTTTAAATGTTTGGTAGAATTCACATGTAAATCCATTTGGTCCTGGGGATTTTTTCTTAGGTAGTTGATTAATAGCTTGTTCATTAATAATAGCTTGTTCTATTTCTTTTTTTCTGAAATGGGACTATTTAAGCTATTTATTTCCTCCTCTGTCAATCTTGGAAGCCTATATTTTTGGAGGGAGTTATCCATTTCACTTAGATTATTAAATTTATTGGCATAAAGTTGGGTAAAGTAACTCCTAACTATTGCTCTAATTTCCTCTTTATTGGTGGAAAGTTCTCCCTTGTCATGTTTAAGACTAACAATTTGATTTTCCTCTTTCCTTTTTCTGATCAGATTTATCCTGATGCTTCAGTATTTGAATTGTTTTTTTCCTGGCTTCTTGTAATATTTTTTCCTTAGTCTGATAGTTTTAAAATTTGGCCACAATATTCCTTGGAGTTTTTATTTTAGGGTTTTTTTCAGAAGGTGTTCAGTGAATTCTTTCAATGCCTATTTTACCTTGTGATTCTATTACATCTGGGCAGTTCTCTTTGATGATTTCCCCTAAAATAGTATTGAAGCTCTTTTTTTCATCATAATTTTTGGGAAGTCCAATAATCCTCAGATTATCTCTCCTAGATCTATTTTCCAGGTCTGCTGTTTTTCCAAGTAGATATTTAATGTGTTTTTTTTTTTTTAATTTTTTTGGTTTTGCTTGACTGATTCTTGATGTCTCAATGAGTCATTCATTTCTATTTGTTTAGTTCTGATTTTTAATGAGTTATTTTCTTCATTAGCTTTTTTTTTTTTTTTTAACTTCTTTTTGTATATGTCCAATTGAGTTTTTAATAAGCTGTGTTGTTCTATGGATTTTTTTTTAAGTGAGTTTTTTTTTTTCCAATTCACAAATCCTACTTTCCTGGGAATTCTTTACTTTTTCCAATTCACATTTCAGGAAATTGTTACTCTCTTGCATAGCTTCTCTTTTCTTTCCCCATTTTTCTTCTAGCTCTCTTTTAAGATTCTAGGAGAGCCTTTTGTGTTGGTGATAACAATTGTCTGGAGTTTGTCTGCTATTAGTTTCCTCGGGGTAGAAAACCTGCTCTCTTTCTGTATAGAAGCTATAGATAGTCCTTTTGATTTTTTTTACTCATTAAAAAAAAAAAAAAAAAGATTGTAGGGTCTGCCTTCAGGGCAAAGAAGTTACCAGCTTCCTCTGCAGAGCAGGGATAGGTGTATGGACCGTAGCTATCCTGCCAACAGACTGCAAAGAGCAGGGAGGTGTGGGAGTGCTCTGGGCAAAAGTTCCCCACCAGATGTGACTAAACTTGGGTTGAGGGAAGTACCTTGAGAAGAACAGCTGTGCAGATTAGCAACTGCCCTAGGGCTAGAGGGTGATCAGTGAAAGTGTCAGAACCCAAGCCAAAGCCCACTGTGGGGCTGCAGGTATTAGCAGTTGCCCAGAAAATAGTCCCACAAGGCACCAGAAATGGCTCTGCCCAGGGAAACACAGTCAAGCTACAGACGTTCTATTGTCCCAGGCTGAGCCCCACCACTGTGCAGATTTCTGAGTGCCCTGGCCGTGATGCAGAATGCAGTTGCACAGCTGTCCTGTGGTCTGTCCATAGTCACTTCTGGTTTTGGGTGGGTATAGTCAGATCCTGTTAAGTTTTGACATTTTTTAGTGTAACCTCTACATTTTGCTTTAATTTCTCTGCTGGTCTATTGCTTTGTAATCAAGGCAGAGCAGTCACCCTATGGCAGAGTCATCTCTATAACTTTTCTAGCCATAGAGGCCACCCCCACCCCTGGTCTGCTCCAGGTGCTATCTCCCTGATTCAGCTGATCTGTTCTGGCTGCTCAGGACAAACCTTTTCTGGAAATCTTCCAGATTATCTTTGGCTGGTAAGTTGTTGTACTTGTAATCTTCATGAATTTTACCAGTGAAGTGCTATTTTTTTTAATTTTTATTTTATTTTTAATTATAACTTTTTTTTGACAGTACATATGCATGGATAATTTTTTACATTATCCCTTGCACTTACTTCTATTCAAATTTTTTCCCTTCCTCCCCCAACCCCCTCTCCCAGATGGCAAGCAGTCTTATATATGTTAAATATATTACAGTATATTCTAGATACAATATATGTGTGTAGAACCGAATTTTTTGTTGCACAGGAAGAATTGGATTCAGAAGGTAAAAATAACAGTTTACACTCATTTCCCAGTGTTCCTTTTCTGGATGTAGCTGATTCTGTCCATCATTAATCAATTGGAATTGGATTAGCTCTTCTCTATGTTGAAGAAATCCACTTCCATCAGCATACATCCTCATACAGTACCATTGTTGAAGTGTATAATGATCTTCTGGTTCTGCTCGTTTCACTCAGCATCAGTTGATGTAAGTCTCTCCAAGCCTCTCTGTATTTCTCCTGTTGGTCATTTCTTATAGAACAATAATATTCCATAACATTCATATACCATAGCTTACCCAACCATTCTCCAATTGATGGACATCCATTCATCTTCCAGCTTCTAGCCACTATGAAAAGGGCTGCCACAAACATTTTGGCACATACAGGTCCTTTTCCCTTCTTTAGTAGTTCCTTGGGGTATAAGCCCAGTAGTAGTATGGCTGGGTCAAAGGGTATGCACAGTTTGATAACTTTTTGGGCATAATTCCAGATTGCTCTCCAGAGTGGTTGGATTCTTTCACAACTCCACCAACAATGCATCAGTGTCCCAGTTTTCCCACAGCCCTTACAACATTCATCGTTATTTGTTCCTGTCATCTTAGCCAATCTGACAGGTGTGTAGTGGTATCTCAGAGTTGTCTTAATTTGCATTTCTCTGATCAATAGTGATTTGGAACATTCTTTCATGTGAGTGGAAATAGTTTTAATTTTATCATCTGAAAATTGTCTGTTCATATCCTTTGACCATTTATCAATTGGAGAATGGCTTGATTTCTTATAAATTAAAGTCAATTCTCTGTATATTTTGGAGATGAGGCCTTTATCAGAACCTTTAACTGTAAAAATGTTTTCCCAATTTGTTACTTCCCTTCTAATCTTGTTTGCATTAGTTTTGTTTGTGCAGAAACTTTTTAATTTGGCATAATCAAAATTTTCTATTTTGTGATCAATAATGGTCTCTAGTTCTCCCTTGGACACAAACTCCTTCCTCCTCCACAAGTCTGAGAGGTAAACCATCCCATGTTCCTCCAATTTATTTATATTTTCATTCTTTATGCCTAAATCTTGGACCCATTTTGATCTAATCTTAGTATGTGTTGTTAAATGTGGGTCCATGCCTAGTTTCTGCCATGCTAATTTCCAGTTTTCCCAGCAGTTTTTGTCAAATAATGAATTCTTATCCCAAAATTTGGGATCTTTGGGTTTGTCAAAGATTAGATTGCTATTTTTATTCACTATCTTGCCCTGTGAACCTAACCTATGCCACTGATCAACTCGTCTATTTCTTAGCCAATACCAAATGGTTTTGGTGACTGTTGCTTTATAATATAGCTTTAAATCAGGTACACTTAGACCACCTTCCTCTGACTTTTTTTTCATTAGTTCCCTTGCAATTCTCGACCTTTTATTCTTCCATATGAATTTTGTTGTTATTTTTTCTAGGTCATTAAAATAGTTTCTTGGGAGTCTGATTGGTATAGCACTAAATAAATAGATTAGTTTGGGGAGTATTGTCATCTTTATTATATTTGCTCGGCCTATCCAAGAGCACTGAATGTCTTTCCAATTATTTAAATCTGACTTTATTTTTGTGGCAAGTGTTTTGTAATTTTTCTCATATAATTCCTGACTATTCTTTGGTAGATATATTTCCAAATATTTTGTACTATCGACTGTTATTTTGAATGGAATTTCTCTTTGTATCTCTTGCTGTTGGATTGTGTTGGTAATGTATAAAAATCCTGAGGATTTATGTGGATTTATTTTGTATCCTGCGACTTTGCTAAAATTCTGAATTATTTCTAATAGCTTTTTAGCAGAGTATTTGGGGTTCTCTAAGTATACCATCATGTCATCTGCAAAAAGTGATAATTTGATTTCTTCATTTCCTACTCTAATTCCTTGAATCTCTTTCTCAGCTCTTATTGACGAGGCTAGAGTTTCTAGTACTATATTGAATAGGAATGGTGATAGTGGGCAATCTTGTTTCACTCCTGATCTTACAAGGAAAGGTTCGAGTTTATCACCATTACATATGATGTTTACTGAAGGTTTTAAATATATGCTCCTTATTATTTTAAGGAATAGTCCATTTATTCATATACTCTCAAGCGTTTTTAGTAGGAATGGATGTTGGATTTTATCAAATGCTTTTTCTGCATCTATTGAGATGATCATATGGTCTTTATTAATTTGATTGATTATTAATATGGTCAATTATACTAATAGTTTTCCTAATATTAAACCAGCCCTGATTTTCTGAAGTCTATTTGCTAATATCTTATTTAAGATTTTAGCATCAATATTCATTAAGGAAATTGGTCTATAGTTTTCTTTCTCAGTTTTCGATCTACCTGGTTTAGGTATCAGTACCATGTCTGAGTCATAGAAGGAATTTGGTAGGACTCCTTCAATCCCTATTTTTTCAAATAGTTTACATAGCATTGGAGTTAGTTGTTCTTTAAATGTTTGGTAGAATTCACCTGTAAATCTATCTGGTCCTGGGGACTTTTTCTTAGGAAGTTGGTTAATAGTTTGGTCTATTTCTTTTTCTGAGATGGGACTATTTAGACTACTTACTTCTTCCTCTGTTCAAGCTCACTAATCCTATTTTCCTTGGAGTTGTTTACCTTTTCCAGCTCACTAATCTTGTTTCTCAATGATTTGATTTCTTTATCCACTCTGTCTTTGAATGCATGGGATGACTTCTCCAGGCTCTCTTGCCAAGATTCCCTTTCCTTTTCCCATTTCTCTTCCAGCTCTCTTGTGAGAGCCTTTTTGATTTCCTCTATGAGGTTCTTTTGTATTGAGGAGCAGCTTATATCCCTCCCAGGGGATACATCTGGGGACAGTCTGTTTCTAGTCTCCTCAGCATTTGAAGTCTGCTCCCTCTCCACACAGAAGCTGTCAATGGTTAGAGCCCTTTTGAATTTTTTGTTCATTTTGTCAGAGTAGGAATCAAAGAAAACAAACTGACAAGAGAAACAATTGGTCTGTTTTGCGGGGGCTGGGGCTGGATGGTATTAATGGGCTTCCTCTATAGACTGGGGGTAGGGCAGCAGAGAGCCACTAACAGAACAGCAATGACTGTACTGAGTCTGCGCTCTGAGGCTCTGAGAATGCGCTGAGTCAGTCCAGGTGGGAGTTGGGGGTGGCCGGGTTCCTGAGAGACGCTGGCTTTCTGGGGTTTTAATCTTCACCTTTGATGTTTACACCCTCTCCGCTGCTCCTGGCTTGCTGCCAAGACGGAGCATCCACACTGGGCCAAAAGCCCTTTCACAGAAATGGCAGAGATCACCCCCCTCCCCCTCTGGTCTGAGCTGTGTGAGCTGCTTGTCTTGCTCTGGCTGCCTGCCCTCAGTCTGCACCCAGTCTGATCGACCCTCCCCCGAGCAAACACAGACCTTTTCTGGAGACTTTCAAGGATGTCTTATCTTGGTGATTATTTGTGGATTTCTTTCTGGGTCAAGCATTAAGTCAGAGGCTTGTCATGAAGTAAGTTCTGAGAGAAAATGAGGAGCTCAAGCAGCTGTCTGCCTCCACGCTGCCATCTTGGCCGGAAGTCCTGAAGTGCTATTTTTGAGGCTGAATTTAATAATTGGTTGTGAGGGTATGAGAGAAGTTTAGAAAGTTGTGTGTACCTTCTTCACCATCTTGGCTCTGCCCCTATTTGAGATTTTTTTCAATAGAAAACTTGCTGTAAAATATTCTCCAGTTTTTAAAGTAGAAAACTTCTCATTTCCATTGCATTGATTTTGTTTGTGCAAAAGTTTTAAGTTTATATTAAATTATAATTTAATTATATCAAAATTATCCATTTTACCATTCATGATCTTCTCTATCTTTTGTGTGGCTACAAATTCTTCCCTTGTCCATAGATCTACAGGAATTTCTTTCTATGTTCCTCTAAATTGCTTATGATCCCATACTTTGTCTAAATTGTCTACTTTGACTTTAGTTTAATTTAGTGTGACATATTGGGCTATATCTAATTTCTGCCAGATCTCTCTCCTGTTTTCCCATCAATTCCTCTGAAAGAGTGACTTCTTTGTCCCATACTGGGATTTGAAGTTTACTGAGCACAAAATCACAGTAATCATTTACTTTGGTTTGCTGTAGAGTTAGCCTAATTCTTCAATCAACTACATTGTTTCTTATTCAGTACTCATTTGTTTCGATGATTATCACATTGGAGTATAGTTTGAGATCTAGTACTAACAAACCATTTTCCTTCATTTTTTTCATTGATTCCTTGGTATTCTTTATCTTTCATTGTTCCAGAAGCATTTTTCCCTAGCCTTATAAAATAATTCTTTGGTGATTTAATTGGTATTGTACTAAATAAGCAAAATAATTTAGATAGTCATGTCATTTCTATTTTGTTGACTTGGCCTACTCTGAGCAGTTATTATTTCTTCAAATATTTAGTTTTATCGTTATTTATGTGAAGAAAGAGGATTTTGTAATAATATTCACACAGTTCTTTTGTGTTTCTTGGCAAGTAATTTGCAGTTATTATAAATAAAATGTTTCTATCTCCTTGTTTTGCTTGTTTGTCTTGGTGAATATATAGAAATGTTAATGTTTTTTGTGGACTTCCTTTACATTCTTAAACCTTGCTAAATTGTTAGTTATGTAAATTAGTTTTTAACTTGAATCTCTAGGGTTTTCTAAGTATACTTTCATATCATCTACAAAGAGTGATAGTTTTCTTATTGCCTATTTTTATTCCTTCAATTTATTTTTTCTTACCTTCTTGTTGTAGCTAGCATTTCCAATTCAATTTTGGACAATTTTGAACATTTATGATAATGGACATCATTGTTACTGGGAAAGCTCATTTTATTCTTATTATAGATAACTCTTACTCTTTGTTTTATGTAAATACTAATAACTTTTTTAAAGATCCATCTATTCTTATGATTGTTAATGTTTTAAATAGGGATGGACAATGGATTTTATCAAAACTTTTTCTGCAGTCTTTCATATAATTATGATTTTTGTATTGATATGGGTAGTTATGAGTATGGTGTTCCTAATATTGAACCAACCCTGAATTCCTGGTATAAATTCAACCTAATGATAGTGATATGCTTGCAATATATTGGGGCAATTTCCTTCCTATTTTTTATTTAAATGTTTCACAATAATATTTTTTAAAGAAATTGATCTGTCATTTTCTTTCTTAATTTTTACTCTCCCTGGTTTGACTGTGAAACAACTAGCCCAAATGCTATATAAACTGTTTCAAAAAATAGGGAATGAAGGAATCCTACTAAACTCCTTTTATGACACAGACATGGTACTGATACCTAAACCATGTAGGTTGAAAATTGAGAAAGAAAACTATAGACCAATATCCTTAATGAATATTGATGCTAAAATATCTTAAATAAGATATTAGCAAAAAGACTGCAGAAAATCATCACTAGAATAATACATCATGATCAAGTAGTATTTATACCAGGAATGCAGAACTGGTTTAATATTAGGAAAACTATTAGTATAATTAACCATATTAATAATCAAATTCACAAGAACCATATGATTATCTCAATAGATGTGGAAAAAAGCATTTGATAAAATCCAACATCCATTCCTACTAAAAACACTTGAGTGTATAGGAATAAATTGACTACTCCTTAAAATAGTCAGGAGTATATATTTAAAACCGTCAGTAAGCATCATATGTAATGGGGATAAACTGGAACCCTTCCCAGTAAGATCAGGAGTGAAACAAAGTTGCCCACAATCATCATTACTATTCAATATTCTATTAGAAATGCTAGCCTTGGCAATAAGAGTCAAGAAAGAGATTAGAGCAGGTAATGAGGAAATCAAACTATCATTCTTTGCAGATGATATGAGGGTATACCCCAGACATTCTAATAAAAAGCTATTAGAAATAATCCACAACATTAGCAAAGTTGCAGGATACAAAATAAATCCACATAAATCCTCAGCATTTTTATACATCACCAACAAAATCCAATAGCAAGAGATACAAAGAGAAATTCCATTCAAAATAACAGTCGATAGTACAAAATATTTTGGAATATATCTACCAAAGAAATGTTATGAATTATATGAGCAAAATTACAAAACACTTGCCACAAAAATAAAGTCAGATTTAAATAATTGGAAAGACATTCAGTGCTCTTGGATAGGCCAAGCAAATATAATGAAATTGACAATACTCCCTAAACTAATCTATTTATTTAGTGCTATACCAATCAGACTCCCAAGAAACTTTTTTGATGACCTAAAAAATAATAACAAAATTCATATGAAAGAACAAAAGGTCAAGAATTTCAAGGAAATTAATGAAAAAAAAATCAAATGAAGGTGGCCTAGCTGTACCTGATCTAAAACTATATAATAAAGCAGCAGTCACCAAAACCATTTGGTATTGGCTAAGAAATAGACTAGTTGATCAGTGGAATAGGTTAAGTTCACAGGACAAAATAGCATACAATTATAGCAATCTAGTGTTTGATAAACCCAAAGATCCCAACTTTTGGGAAAATAATTAAGTATTTGACAAAAACTGTCTATAACAAATAACAATAGGCAAGTTTATTAGTATAAGGCAGCTAGATTGTATAATAAATAGATAGCTACTTCTAGACTTAGCAAAACCTGTGTTCAAATATTACTTCAAACTCTTATGATCTATGTAATTCTAGGCAAGTCATTAAATTTGTCTCAAGTCCTAAGCTTTTATAAGGGCTTACAGTGCCTGTCTTAGTTTCTTTATCTGTAAATGGTGATAATAGCACTTACCTACCAATGTTGTCATGTGGATTAAATTAAGTATTTGTTAACAACAACAACAACAAAATACAGATCCTAAATAACTATTTAAATGCTAGATATTATTCTTAGTGCTGTTGTAATTAATGCCTCAGGTTACTCTTTATGTTATCAGATCTTGATCACTAGAGTCAATTTCATTTCCACAAGGGCATTTCTTTACATTGAACAAATCACTGGTCTAGACTGATCTCATTGCCCATATATATGCATATACATTTTATTATTGTTCAATCAATTTTTTTAGCCTATCTCTTCTTAGTAGCCACATTTGGGGTTTTCTTAGAAAAATATTAGTGTGGATTGCCATTTCCTTATCCAGTACATTTTACAGATGAGGAACTGAGGCAAACAAGATTAAATGATTTGCCCAGTGTCATATAATCAGTAAGAGTCTGAGGCCAGATTTGACTCAGAGTATGATATTTCCTAACTCCAAAAAAAATGCTGCATACATTGTGCTGCCCATACATCCACAAATACATATATATTTTTATTTCTGGCCAAACATTTTCAAGTCAATAAATGCCTACACAATTTACAACTTTTGAATATGGGAACAGTAACAATAAATTAGAGTAAAGGGAATTTTCTTTAGCATTAAAATTTTACCAGACATCTCCAGGAAAAAAAAAAAAGAATCACTTTCTTCTTTTTCTGCTCAAAATATTATCAACACCTTGATTTTAGTGCCTTGCCTTAAAGGGATTTAATATCATTTTTGTAGCTATTAGGCAAAGAATGCTGCATGTTCCATTACAAAGAGTGAACATTTTTAACAGCTTTTACTTAAATTAACATGACAGGTTACTATAGCACAATGCTATTAATCTTTTCCTAAAAGCTTAATGTTGCTACTTAGTTGTTGACTAATAAATCACAGAAAATGTGCAGTGTCATTTTAACTTAGACATAGATGGATGATTCCTTCATAATTACCAAATTGGAGGAGAGGATCTGCAGCTAGAGTCAGCAAGCAAAGCCATAATTTGCAGAATGTCTAGTTTCCATTCTACACTGAACCATAGTGTATGACTAGCTTAGTATTCAGAAAGTTTACCTCCCTTTACAGTCTGAAATGAGCAAGGTTATCCAGTAAACATCTATCAAGTACTTTGTAACTTGATATTAGGTAATTTGTTATTAAAATTTAATATTATCTTCTTTTTCTGAAAATTCATTTGTTTATTTTCATATTTGTAACCATTTTACAAAAGTTCACTTTTATCTGTGATCCTAATTTCCAGCAGTGATTAGGGTGAGATGATTTGGACTTTGATCCAATACCTAAGGTTCAAAGATGGGGTGAAGCTACACATTCTCTCTGAAGTAGTCTAGGGACCATTCCCTTTCAGTCTTATGGCCATTTGTCATGCTTAGCAATGTGGTAGCATTCTGATTCTTCTCTTGCTCCTGAACTCTCTCCATCCTCCCAAATTTCAGAGTACCTATGTTCTCCCTGAGGGCCCGCCTTCATTTCCCCATAATAAAGTAACACAGATCAGATAGTTTGGATGAACAAGCTGTTCCTTTTTCCATACTACTATATTGGCACTCAGATTTCCCTCTTTATCTCTATTGACCTCTGAACCCTATCCAAACTGTCCTCCACATCACTGGTAACTTCTTGTTCCCTTTTCCTTATTATTATTGCTGAGGTAGTTAGTTGTTTTCCTTAGTGCTCAAAAAGGACCAAAATGACATCACTAGGTTTATGTCAAGGTACAGTGTGTCTGACTTTGGCCAACCAGACCAATACAAGCTAGGGATCCTATACTAAAGACTGGGCATAAATAGACCATATGAACATTTAGAATGGAAATGGTCCTAAATTTGCACATTTTACTTTTCTTTTGAACTGCTGCTACTTTGAGCTACTTTATCTTTTGTACTAGTATTAATAATTTATTGACTTCTTTTCCATATTCTTCCAAATTCCTAAAGCATGTTCTAGAAGTTTATTACAGCCCTAGAATTCCCACTTTATAAGGATTCTATGTCCTTAAGGCCCTTCCTTTGATAGCATCTTCATTTAAAGTGGCATTTACCTATACTAGGTAAATTAGCATTTACATATGCTAATTATCATTAGTGGAGTCATAATAGACTTCAATTTTTTAATACAGGCAACTAAATTTTTTAAATTAAAGAACACTTAACTAACATATACCTAATCACATAATTATCTCAAAAGAAGTTTTAAAAAAGATTTTAACAAAATCAATACTTATTTAATATAATTACCCTACAAAATATAAGCATAGAAAAATTTTAATATCATAATAGCACCTGTCTAAAACTAAAAGCAAATGAAATATGTTAGAAAAATTTCCAGCAAATTTAAGGGCAAAGCAAGGATACTTACTGTCCCTGTTTTTATTAGATATAATTTTTAGGGAGGCAAAGCCAAGATGATAGAATAAAGGCAGGAAATCATCAAACCTCTCTCCCAAAGAGCTCTAAATCCCTTTCAATATTGACTAAGCAAATTTTAAAGCATTGGAACATCCAAAAACATGGAGTGCATTTTTCTATCTGATGGCAACTTAGAAGATCAGCAGAAAGACTCTGTGACACCTCAGAGTTTAGGCAATCACAGTACAGGTTGTACCAAAGCAGCCCTCACTCCAGCCCCAGTACCAGCAAAACAGGATTATTGCTTTTAGTACACTAGATCTTACAGCTAGATTGGAGCAGGGATATTTCTAACCTCCAGGACATAAAAGACTGCTTGTGGTCAGGTCCCTAGAAGTATATCTGAAATAGCTGCACAAAATCTCTGAAGCTTGGGAAACTGTACCTTTCACCCTGGAAACAGAGCTCTACATTAACAAAGAGATAAAAGTCAAGTAATAGCTAGGAAGATGAGGAAACAAGAAAAAAAATTTCTGTTCATAGAAAATTACTATAATGACAAAGACAAAACACACAGTCATAAGAAGATTACAAAGTCAAAATTCCTACTTCCAAAGACTCCAAGAAAAATAACAATTTGTCTCAGTCCAATCAAAATCCCTTAAAAGGGACTTTGAAAATCAGTAAGAGAAATAGAAGAAAAATTAGGCAAAGAATTGAGAAAAGTGCAAAAGGAAATACAAAAAGCTAATTAGGACAATGCTTTAAAAAGTAAAATTGGTCAATTTTGGGAAAAGATACAAAAGCTCACTGAAGAAAATAATGCCATAAAAATTTGAATTGAGCAAATGGAAGTGAATGGCTTTATGGAAAATCAAGGTACAATAAAGCAAAACAAAAAAATGAAAAAAAAAGGAAAACCGTGAAATATCTCATTGGAAAAATAACTGACCTGGAAAATAGATCCAGGAGAGATAATTTAAAAATTGTCTACCTGAAAGTTATGATCAAACATTAATCAGGATATCAACTTTCAAGAAATTATAAAAGAAAACTGTCCTGGTATTCTAGAATCAGAGAGTAAAACAGAAATTTAAAGAATCCACTGATCATCTCTTGAAAGAGATCACAAAATGAAACCTCCTAGGAATATTATAGTCAACTTCCAGAAGCTCCAAATCAAGGAGAAAATATTCCAGGTATCCAGAAAGAAGAAATTCTAGGATAGCAGATTCATAGTCAGGATAACATAAGATTTGGCAGCTTCTACATTAAAGGACTGAAGAGCTTGGAATAAGACATTCTGGAAAGCAATGGAACTCCAATTACAACCAAGAATCATCTCACTTACCCAGCAAAACTGAATATAATCTTTCAGAAGAAAAGGTGAATCAAATAAATTTTTTCAAGCATTTGAAATTAAAAGATTGGAACTGAATAGAAAATTTATTTTTTAAATACAGGACTTTGGAGAAGTATAAGGAGGTAATCAGGAAAATGAAATCATAAGGGACTTAATGATGTTTATCTATTTAGATTTCTACATGTAACTTAGAACTTTACATTATCACAGCAGTTAGAAGGAGTATATATAGATAGAAGGCACAGATGTGAATTGAATACAAAGGCATAATATCTAAAATAAAAATGATGAAATTAAGGAGAGAGGAATGTGCTAGGAGAAAGAAAAAGAGAATACGTGGAATATATGTAAATTATGTCATAAAAAAGAAGCAAGAAAAAGCTTTTACAGTGGGGAGAAGAGAAGAGAGGATGAGTGAGTGAATTTTATTCTCATCAGAATTGGCTTAAAGAGGAAATAACATATATAATGAGTATGGGTATAAAAATAGGAAAATAGGAGAGTTATGAGATGTAGGAAGGGAGGAGAGTGATAAAAGAGAGGGCATATTGGGGGAGGGAGTGTTCAGTAACAAAACATGTTTGAGGAGGGAGAAAGAAGAGAGAGAATAAATGGTGAAAATACAGTTAGAAATAGTAATTGTAAAAATAATTCAATAAGGAAAATGTAAAGTCTTATACTTTAGGTTTAAAGAAAATTAACCTCAAGTACAGGAAGGGTGGAGGAGAGTTATGACCTATGGCTATTCATTGGAAAAAAAAAATCTGAGAATTTTACTGAAATTAAATTTTAATATGATTCTCTAATATAATGTGGTAGTAAAAATAAAAAGACAAATTCAATTGTAGGCTTCATTAAGAGAATGTTTAGTAGTGTTTATATCTAAGGAGATAATACTTTCCCTGCCTTAGTCAGACTACATCTACATTGAGATCTGAAAGTCACACTTGAGAAAGGATATTTGTGATCTTGAAAAGCAGTCCAAAGAAGACACTAGGATAGCCAAGAACTTTAGTATTATGCCAAATAAGATTTGGTTCATGAAATGGTGATGTTTCAACTGTGGAAACAAAAATTCAGGGAAAGCATAATAATTGTCTTCAAGCATATAGGGATTTTGTCATATAGCAGAAGGATCATGTGTAATGTGCTTGGTTCCAGAGGCCAATGAAAAAAAGTTGCAAAAAAAGACAAATAATGGCTTGATACATGGACATTTTCCTAACCTGAGAGCATAAAGAGCATAATGAAGTGTTTTAGGGGTTAGGGTCTCTATCTCCCTCCCTACAGGAAGTCTTTAAACAAAACAAATATTGCGTGTTCACTTGCTATATGTGTAATAGGAGGGATTCTTATTGTAAGACTGAGTGATATTTTAAGGCTTTACTATTATTATCCATATCCCTCACTTAAAAAAAAAAGTCTCCCAATTTAATCTCCAATTTTATCTTGGTTCAGAATTTTCTCATGTGAAATGGTCAAAACAGCCTTATCATCATTTCTCATAACCATAGCCTCTAGAGGCCTCTAAAATATTGCAGAATATAATAATCCTTGATTAGTTTTGCTCTAGAGATTTATAAAATTTTTATAATTGTATCTAATTGTTCTCTGACCATTGGAGGGCTGATCAAATGGAAATGATCAAATTCTAGTTAATTTCTGGGGCATAAAACACATAGCATTCTCAAATGATATATTTTACCAGAGCAAACAAAAAGATGAAGATAAATGGAGCCTGCAAGAGTCATTCAGTGTAGAACCTTACTATCACATTAGTGTGAAACCTGGATAGTGATGCTAGAAATTTGTCCTGATATAATTCTGCTTTGTTTTGGAATCACAGGTCATGGTTATGTTATTTAGTTCTTTAAAATATTTATCAGTAAAATTTGCTACTTTATTGCTAGAATAGTATAGTGGATAGAAAGCTGGACTCAGAGTCAAAAACAAAAACTTGAGTTCATGTTTCTCCTTGGCTCTCTGCAGGCTATAGGACCCTGAGAAGCGAATTATCCTTTCAGTGTCCAAAGAACTTTCTAAGACTAGAAATTACAATGCAGAAGTTGATCTTGAAGAAAGATTTCCTCAGCCAGAGGTCTAATAAAATTATCCTCCAAGTTCAAAGACAGGCAAGGAGAAGAACTTATCACTGTGTTTTTTGAAGAAACATGGACAATGCATGGATGCTCAAACTTTGGGATACAAATCTCCTGAAAATTTAGCTCTTGTAATATATTTGGGATAAGGTATTTAAGATAAAGTTGGATAATATATTTTTATAGTTGACTCACCTTTCCTTAAACTCCAACTCTAGTTCCACCATGTGATAAAGGAACAAGTTAGTAAATGTTTAATTGGCTTCCCAGACAAAAAAAAAGTATACAAGACCCAGTTTTATATTTTATTTTATATATATATATATATATATACATATATATATACATATATATAATATATCTCTAGTAATTCGACTTTAGAAAATGAGCAAAATAATAAATCAGCCTTTTGTTTTTAGCACTTGCCAATTTCTGAGGTATAAATATTCATATTGAAAATTTAGCAATTATATTTTGTGAATTGATATGGGCCAACTTCAGAATATTATTGGGCTGGCACCTACTTTCCCAATCAAATACTGATGAATGTGGCTAGAGAAAGGCACAAGACTGTGCTAATTGATCTTCTAAAAATTTTATGTTCTTTAATCTCAACTGGGCTATTGTAATGAGGCAATAATTGTACTCATCCCTACCTAATAATCTATCCCATATACTCCTGAAACCATTCTAAACCTTTTTTTTTCTTCTTAATTCCTCCCATAGCACCACTCCTTCATCCTTTTTCAGCTAAACATATATTTCACTCCCCCCCCCCCAAATTAGAGCATTTACCATAGGCTTCAATTTGATTTTTCAAAAACATAATTTATTTCTTTAATTTTAATATTCTGGGAAATAATTCATCTGCACTTCTTATATGTTAACTCATAAAGGGCAAGTAAAGTGTTCTTAGTGTTTCTATTTACCTTGGGAATCAATGTTCTTTTAAAATTTACCCCAGGATGTGAATGATCCATGGCAAATCTTGTATTGGTGTACATTGACACATATAACCCGTGGTACAAATGAACTTAGAGCTCCAGATGCCTAATATATAATACATACATAGTTATATCCATATTTATATGTTTGTACATTTGTATACATGCATATATACAACACACACATTTATACACATGCATGTGCATTATATATACACATGTATATATGCATGTATCTATATACATATGATATATGTATATATACACATATATGTATATAATTCAAATATCTTATATTGTATATTTGAACTTTGGAGTTATCAATTAATTCCACATGTTGGCTTTGTAAAATGAAATTAATATTGTAGAGGAAAGGAGAATTTTTTATTTCATAACTAAAATCACCAAATTTTTTTGGTTTATTTTGGTTTTGTTTATTTAATATTTTCACCTAGGTACATTCAAACATTTTTTGTATTTCTTTTTAAAATTTTTGAGTTCTAGGTTCTCTCCCTTATCCCCACCCACAATTAAGATATCACTTGTGAAGTTATGCAAAATATATTCATAAGTCAAATTGTGAAAACAATAGATGTTCTACCCTAATGAAAATAAAAAAATCCTCAAGAAAAATTAAGTTGAGAGAGAAAGAGAGAGGCAGAGACAGAGACAGAGAGACAGAGACAGACAGAGAGACAGGATCACAGAGAGAGAGAGAGACAGACAGACAGAGACAGAGAGAGACAGACAGAGAATGCTTTAATCTGTATTCAGACACAATTGGTTCCTTCTCTGGGAATAGATAGTATTTTTCATCACGAGACATTCAGAATAGTCATGGATGATTCTACTGCTGAGAGTAGCAAAAACATTCACAGCTGGGCATCCCAGAACATTGCTATTGCTTTGTATACAGTGTATTTCATTTTGCTAGAGTTCATGGAGGACTTTCCAAGTTTTTTCCCCTGAGAACATCCTGCTCATCATTTCCCACAGAACAATAATATTCCTTCATGAATACATACCAGTTTATTGAGCCATTCCCCAATTGATTGACATCCCTTCAATTTCCTTTTTTTTTTTTTTTTCCCCCAAGACAGTTGTGTGACCCTGGGCAAGTCACTTAATCCCAATTATCTCAGGGGAAAACAAAGTTGCTAAATCACCGAAATTTTTTGAGAAAAAGTTAAGATTAAAAAATCATAGATAGAAAAAATCAAAGTGGTAAAAGGGATCTTAGAAACACCCTCTTTCAACCTTTTCATTTTGTGACAATTGAGTTTCAGAGAGAATGAGTGACTGTATCTTTCATAGAGGCAGTTAGGTGGCATAGTGAATATAGGGGTATTGCTGATTCAAAGGGTATGCACAATTTTATCACTCTTTGGGCATTATTCAAATTGTTTTCCAGAATAGTTCAATCAGATCACAACTCTACTAACCATGAACGAGTATTCCTTTTCCCACCTTTCTGCTAACATTTATCATTTTCCTTTCTGTCATGAAATTGAGTCTAAGAGAGGATAAGTAGTTTGTCATATACCTCTCATTGAAGCAGCTAAGTGGCACAGTAGATAGAGCACTGGGTCTAGTGTCAGAATGATTTGAGTTCAAATCTGCTTTTAGTCACTTCTTAGTAAGTGCTTAGCAAGTGCTAATAAAGTTTTTTTTTAAATTTTGAGCAAGTTGCTTAATCTCTGTTTGCCTCAGTTTCTTATTCTATAAAATGAGTATCATCATAATATCCTCCTCTCAAGGTTATTAGGTCAAATGAAATAATATTTTGTAAACTGCTTAGCATACCACTTACTTAATAAGTTCTTATTTCTTCCTTTCTTGTCAAGTCTCAAACAATTGGTTAGTGACTGAGTGACCCATTGTAAAAGTATGCTTACCTGTGCCCAGTTCCGTATTCTTCCTGTTATTCATTTTTTTCTATACAAAATCCTGACTTAAATAGACATATATATATATATATATATATATATATATATATATATATATATATATATATATATATATAGAGAGAGAGAGAGAGAGAGAGAGAGAGAGAGAGAGAGAGAGAGAGAGATTTATGCATATGCACACAATTATGCAACGATTATAAAATAAATATTTTGACATATAATGTATATTCACTTGATAATGCTACTCATATTTTCTGTCTATACTTCATACATTTCCCCCTAAAATGCATTTCTTATTTTATTTTATTTTTATTTTTACAAAAATTTTATGCATAATTTTCCAGCATTGACAATTTGCAAAACCTTTTCTTTCAACTTTTCCCCTCCTTCCCTCTACCCTTTCCCCCAGATGGCAGGTTAACTAATACATGTTAAATATGTGAAAGTATAACTTAAATACAATATATGTACATAGTGCAAACAGTTGTTTTTGCTGTACAAAAAGAATTGGATTTTGAAACAGTGTACAATTAGCCTGTAAGGAAGTCAAAAACGTAGGCAGACAAAAATATAGGGATTGGGAATTCTATGTAGTTTTTCATAGTCCATTCCCAAAGTTCTTTTGCTGGGTGTAGCTGGTTCAGTTCATTACTGCTCTATTGGAACTGATTTGGCTCATCTCATTGTTGGAGAGGGCCTCGTCCATCAGAATTGATTATCATATAATATTATTGTTGAAGTATATAATGACCTCCCGGTCCTGCACATTTCACTCAGCAGCAGTTCATGTAAGTCTCTCCAGGCATTTCTGAAATTATCCTGTGGGTCATTTTTACAGAAGAATAATATTCCATAATATTCATATACCACAATTTATTCAGCCATTCTCCAATTCATGGGCATCCACTCAGTTTCCAGTTTCTGGCCACTACAAAGAGGGCTGCCACAAACATTCTTGCACATACAAGTCCATTTCCCTTCTTTAAAATCTCTTTGGGATGTAAACCCAGTAGTAACACTGCTGGATCAAAGGGTATGCACAATTTGATAACTCTTTGAGCATAGTTCCAAATTGCTCTCCAGAATGGCTGGATGTATTCACAATTCCACCAACAATATATCAGTGATTCAATTTTCCCACATCTCCTCCAGCATTCTGCATTATCTTTCCTTGTCATTCTAGCCAATCTGACAGGTGTGTAGTGGTATCTTAGAGTTGTCTTAATCTAATTAATAATGATTTGGAGCGTCTTTTCATATGGCTAAAAATAGTTTCAATTTCTTTGAGAATTGTCTGTTCATGTCCTTTGACCATTTATCAATTGGAGAATGGCTTGATTTCTTATAAATTAGAGTCAATTCTCTATATACTTTGGAAAGGAAGCCTTTATCAGAACCTTTGACTGTAAAAAATGTTTTCCCAGTTTATTACTTCCCTTCTCATGTTGTCTTCATTAGTTTTGTTTGTACAAAAACTTCAATTTGATATAATCAAATTTTTCTATTTTGTGATCAATAATGACCTCTAGTTCTTCTTTGGTCATGAATTCCTTCCTTTTCTACAGGTCTGAGAGGTAAACTATCCCATGCTCTTCTAATTTATTTATAATCTCATTCTTTATACCTAGGTTATGAACCCATTTTAACCTTATCTTGGTGTATGGTGTTAAGTGTGGGTCAATGCTTAGTTTCTGCCATACTAATTTCCAATTTTTGTAAAACAGTGAGTTCTTATCCCAAAAGCTGGGGTCTTTGGGTTTGGCAAACACTAGATTATTGAAGTTATTGGTGGTTTTTTCCTTTGAACCTAACCTATTCCGCTGATCAACTAGTCTATTTCTTAGCCAAATGGTTTTAGTAACCACTGATTTATAATATAATTTTAGATCTGGTACAGCTAGGCCACCTTCATTGGATTTTTTTTTTTCATTAATTCCATTGAAATTCTTGACCTTTTGTTTTTCCATATGAACTTTGTTGTTATTTTTTCTAGGTCATTAAAATAGTTTTTTGGGAGTCTGATTGGTGTATCCCTAAATAAATAGATTAGTTTAGGCATTAATGTCATCTTTATTATATTTGCTCACCCAATCCAAGAGCATTGAATATTTTTCCAGTTGGATAGATCTGACTTTATTTTTGTGGAAAGTGTTTTGTAGTTTTGCTAATATAGTTTCTGATTTTCCCTTGGCAGATGGATTCCTAAATATTTTATACTATTAGTAGTTATTTTAAATGGATTTTCTCTTTATAGCTCTAACTGTTGGATTTTGTTAGTGATACATAAGAATGCTTATGATTTATGTGGATTTATTTTGTATTCTGTAACTTTGCAAATGGATGTGACCCATTATAAATCTTTTGGTCGTCTATCTTTTATCCATCTTGTGATAGACACCTTTTCAGGATTCACATTTGCAGTGCCAGCAGCAAAAGAGACAGCCCGAGTGGTCACTGAATTCCTTATACAAGCATTTGCAATTATGGGTGTGCCACAAGCAATAAAAACAGACAATGGACCTGCATATACTTCTAAACATTTTACACACTTTTGTGCACAGTATAAGATTTTACATACCACGGGCATACCCTTTAATCCTCAAGGGCAGGCAATAGTAGAGAGAAGAAACAGAGATATTAAGACACTCCTCCAAAAACAAAAGAAAGGGGGAGCCACGGGTAACCCTAGAGAACTTCTAAATTTAGTTCTCTATACCATTAATTTTTTAATTTTTGACAAAGATGCACTGGCTCCAGCAGACAGGTTTTATAACCCACTGGAAGGGCAGTGTCCAGTGTGAGCAGCTCTACTCTCTTTAGATAATCGCCAAGTGATGTGGAGAGACCCAGAAAGTGGTGAATGGAAGGGACCAGATAGGTTAACTGCTTGGGGGAGAGGGTTTGCTTGTATCTCTACAGATGGAGAAGGAATCAGATGGGTGCCAACGAGCCGTATTCTCCTTTTCCATCAGAGAGAGACAGAGCAGACCCTTGAAACGAAGGAGAAGACCCAAGAAACATTGGGTGGTTCTGTTGCTGACTGTGCCCACCACTGAAAGAACCTGGCAGTTATGGCGTTTGACCCATGGACATCAAAAACTGTTGGACTTGAAAATCCTCAGGAATCATTGGATTCTCTGAGACATCTTAAGACTATTGTAGGACTGAAAGTCCTCAGGAATCATTAGATTCTCTGAGGCATCATAAGACTGTTGCTGGACTTCAAAACCTTGTGGGGATCATTGGATTCCCTAACATATAAAAAGACTGATGTGGGACTTCAAAAACTTGTGGGGATCATTGGATTCCCTAACAGTGAAGCAATGGACAATAGATTGGTTTTGGACTATCTCTTGGTTGCTGAAGATGGCGTGTATGTGTGACTGATGTTTACATACCCTCCTTCTAGGACTTCTGGAAATCTCTTACAATACCATGTTGATTTATATTGTTTGTTATATCACTACTTGCATGTACAATTCCTGTTTGTTACACCACATCGAGTCTGCACTGACTGTGGGGAGAGTCACCACTAATAGCCTCTGCGTTATTGCTATGTGCTTGTGTAATAATTCCCATGTTGATGGGTTTGTGCATACTTGTCTCTAATAAGGCCCTTCAATCCAGAAACCCGCTAGCAAATCCCCACTTCTCTTTGGTGCTTTTCATCTCCTTTCCTGAGATGTCAGGGAGGGTGTGATTATCTCCTTTTTAGTGACGTGTGTGGGAGGAGGAAGAGAAACTTGGGTGGTGGAACTCACATTCTCTTGCACTTGTGACCTGGCGTTGGAGGCGATGGAAAAGATCTAGAATAAAGACATTTAGTGATCCTGACTCCTGCTGATTTCTGGGAAGATAGAGTTCCAGCAGTTTAGTATTGATATTGCTTCATTGTCTATGCTATCCTTTAGCAGGATATAGTTTCCCTCCTTATCTGTTTTAATTAGATCAATTTTTGCCTTTGCTTGATCTGAGGGATAGCTACCCCTGCTTTTTTGACTTCACCTGAAACATAATAGATTATGCTCCAGCCTTTTAACTTTATTCTGTATGTATCTTCCTGCTTTAAATGCATTTCTTGTAAACAGCATATTGTAAGTTTTTGACTTTTGATCCAGTCTGCTATTTGCCTCCGCTTAAGGGGAGAGTTCATCCTATTCACATTTACAGTTAAAATTACTAATTCTGTATTTCCTGACATAATATTATCCCCAGATTATGCTTTTTTTCCTTGCCCCCCCGAACCCCTTCCCCAGTATTAACCTTATAAGCCCCACTTGTGTCACACAGCCCTCCCTCTTTAGTATTCCTCTCTCCTCCCTTTAAATCCCTTCCCCTTTCTTGTACCCTTCACTTATTACTCTTTTCCTTTTCCCTTTTCCTCTCCCCACTTTTAATGAGATGAGACAGAATTCTCTGAAAAACAAATATGTCAGTTATTTTTGCTTTGAGTCAAGTCTGATGAGAATAAGATTCACACAATGTTCCTCCCCTTCTCTAAATTCCCTCAGATATGATAGGTTTTCTTTGCCTCTTCGTGTGATTTAATTTCTCTTTTTATCTCTCTTTCCCCCTTATTCTGACACTATCCCCTTTCCATTTCTCCTTCCCTTTTTATGTTATATCAGTGAAATCAAATTATACATGTGGTCTTTATGTATATCCACAAAAGAAATATAGTCATCAAGAGTTTCTTTTACATTTTTCTGCTTCTCTTGAGTCCTGTGATTGGAAATCAAATTTTTTTGTTTAGATCTGTTTTTTTTCCCCTCAGAAACAAATGGAATTCATCTGTTTCATTTAATGTCCATCTTCTTCCATGGAAAAAAATGCTTAGCTTAGCTGGGTAGTTTATTCTTGGCTGCATTCCAAGTTCTTTTGCCTTTTGGAATATCATATTCCAGGCCCTTCAATTGTTTAATTTAGAGACAGCCAGATCTTGAGTGACCTTTATTGTGGCAACTTGGTATTTGAAATATTTTTTTTCCTGGCTGCTTGTAACATTTTTTTCCTTAGTCTGATAGTTCTGAAATTTGGCCACAATATTCTGTGGAATTTTTTTTTTAGGGTCTTTTTCAGAAGATGGTTGATGCATTCTTTCAATGCCCAATAATTAATACTTGCATGGTTTTTTCATGTTATTTATGCAAGGCTTTCTTTTATTAACAAAAATTGTTGCAATACATAGGACAGCTATTGGAATACATGGGAGCCACCTTACAATGGCTGCTGGAGATCCAACCCAGACCCGAAGAATGGATCTCCTCTAGTGAAAGGCAGTTGCTGTTCTTTGACTTCTTTGACTGAGAGGCCTCTGCATTGTCTGACCTCTCTCCTCTGCCTCTGCCTCCAATTTATCTCATTCCCAGTCCACAACACCTGTGACAATAAAGGTTGCCTTGCAACCAACTCCTTTAGGTGTTATGATCCACAGCTGTGGAGGCTTTCAGAGAATTGACCTGTCCCTTAACAAAAGCTCACATATCATCTTTACCTGGATAGAAACAAGTCCATGTGCTATAAATTATCCTTTAGCCCAAATTATATGATCTAGCAATGATCCTTTTCCCATGATGCTTTTTCTTGCCACAGGTTATAATATCACATCTAAGTCCCTACTCTATCATTTTAAGTACTACTTTCCCCTTTGAATTCACTCATTACTTCTTTTGGGCCAGAGGGCACAATACTCTCTCAGAGAAGATCACCTCTCAATGTACAAACTACTCCCAGCTTAAACCTATCTTCAGATTCCAATATCCCACTGCAAATACATACCTCTTCTATCTTAGTTTTCTTCAGAGGAATCTCTTCATTCCTGTAATCCTGAAGCTTCCCATTTTAATCCTCTAGATTTAATCCTTCCTCCACTTCCCCTTTTGCTACCTTTGCCAGTATTTTGTAGTAAACACTTTTTTTGGATACTCCATAGAAAACTCTATCCTATGTTGAACTATGGGCATTTGAAGCAGTACACTATCAATTCCCCTACCTCTCTATGATCTCTCTCATTTGATCGTTTTATTCACATAATATATTGTTTCATTTTTAAAAGTATAATAGGCCTTAGTATATGATGTTTCATTTCTGGTTTGGTTTTTTCTTTGTTTCTTAATGTATTGCTTTAATCTTTGTATTGATTTTTTTAACCCTAAGGTTGCTTCTTTTTTCTCTTCATAGATAAAAAGTTCTGTCTCCTTTTATCACTCTAACTCTGAAAAAAAGTTCTGGAGAATGAGGACTTTTTAAAAATTTGTCTTCTTTTATATTCCTAGTACTTTTTTCTGTGCCTGAACCATAATATGCTTTTGATTTCATTGACTGATCTGCAAATAAGGCATAATTTATTTTATAACTCATTTTGCCTTGATAGTTTTATTTAGTTATCTTTATTGTGTTCTGTTCCTTGGAATGTTTGAAAATTTAAAACTCTATGTTGGGACATTTTCTTTTCTTTTTTTTTTCGTTCTTTTTTTCTTTCCCTTTCTTTTTTAAAATTTTATTTTATTTTATAATTATAACTTTTTTTGACAGTACATATGCATGGGTAATTTTTTACAGCATTATCCCTTGCACTTACTTCTGTTCAGATTTTTTCCCTTCCTCCCCCAACCCCCTCCACCAGATGGCAGGCAGTCTTATACATGTTAAATATATTATAATATATTCTAGATACAATATATGTGTGTAGAACCGAATTTCTTGTTGCACAGGAAAAATTGGATTCAGAAGGTAAAAATAACAGTTTACACTCATTTCCCAGTGTTCCTTTTCTGGATGTAGCTGATTCTGTCCATCATTGATCAATTGGAATTGGATTAGCTATTCTCTATGTTGAAGATATCCAATTCCATCAGAATACATCCTCATACAGTAGCATTGTTGAAGTGTATAATGATCTTCTGGTTCTGCTCGTTTCACTTAGCATCCGTTGATGTAAGTCTCTCCAAGCCTCTCTGTATTCCTCCTGTTGGTCATTTCTTACGGAACAATCATATTCCATAACATTCATATACCCATAATTTACCCAACCATTCTCCAATTGATGGACATCCATTCCATTCATCTTCCAGCTTCTAGCCACTATGAAAAGGGCTGCCACAAACATTTTGGCACATACAGGTCCCTTTCCCTTCTTTTGTATTTCCTTGGGATATAATCCCAGTAGTAGTATGGCTGGGTCAAAGGGTATGCACATTTTGATAACTTTTTGGGCATAATTCCAGATTGCTCTCCAGAGTGGTTGGATTCTTTCACAACTCCACCAACAATGCATCAGTGTCCCAGTTTTCCCACAGCTCCTCCAACATTCATCGTTATTTGTTTCTGTCATCTTAGCCAATCTGACAGGTGTGTAATGATATCTCAGAGTTGTCTTAATTTGCATTTCTCTGATCTATAGTGATTTGGGACACTTTTTCATATGAGTGGAAATAGTTTTAATTTCATCATCTGAAAATTGTCTGTTCATATCCTTTGACCATTTATCAATTGAAGAATGTCTTGATTTCTTATAAATTAAAGTCAATTCTCTGTATATTTTGGAGATGAGGCCTTTATCAGAACCTTTAACTGTAAAAATGTTTTCCCAATTTGTTACTTCCCTTCTAATCTTGTTTGCATTAGTTTTGTTTGTGCAGAAACTTTTTAATTTGGCATAATCAAAATTTTCTATTTTGTGATCAATAATGGTCTCTAGTTCTCCCTTGGACACAAACTCCTTCCTCCTCCACAAGTCTGAGAGGTAAACCATCCCATGTTCCTCCAATTTATTTATGATTTCGTTCTTTATGCCTAAATCTTGGACCCATTTTGATCTAATCTTAGTATGTGTTGTTAAATGTGGGTCCATGCCTAGTTTCTGCCATACTAATTTCCAGTTTTCCCAGCAGTTTTTGTCAAATAATGAATTCTTATCCCAAAATTTGGGATCTTAGGGTTTGTCAAACACTAGATTGCTATATTTATTCACTATCTTGCCCTGTGAACCTAACCTATGCCACTGATCAACTCGTCTATTTCTTAGCCAATACCAAATGGTTTTGGTGACTGTTGCTTTATAATACAGTTCTAGATCAGGTACAGCTAGACCACCTTCACTTAATTTTTTTTTTACATTACTTCCCTTGAAATTCTCAACCTTTTGTTGTTCCATATGAATTCTGTTGTTATTTTTTCTAGGTTATTAAAATAGTTTCTTGGAAGTCTGATTGGTATAGCACTAAATAAATAGATTAGTTTAGGGAGTATTGTCATCTTAATTATATTCGCTCGGCCTATCCAAGAGCACTGAATGTCTTTCCAATTATTTAAATCTGACTTTATTTTTGTGGCAAGTGTTTTGTAATTTTGCTCATATAATTCCTGACTTTATATATCTATTTTGACATGTATACATATATTGTATTTAACTTATACTTTAACATAGTTAACATATATTAGTCAACCTGCCATCTGGGGGAAGGGGTGGGGAAAAGGAGGGAAAAAGTTAGAACAAAAGGATTTGCAACCATCAGTGCTGAAAAATTACCTGTGCATATATCTTGTAAATAAAAAAGCTATTAAAAATAATTATTGTGTTCTTTCCTGCATTATGCCTTAAATATTTGGTTGTCTGATTCAAGTACACCATTTCATAGTTACAGCCTTTACACCCTTCCTTCCTTCCTTCCTTCCTTCCTTCCTTCCTTCCTTCCTTCCTTCCTTCCTTCCTTCCTTCCTTCCTTCCTTCCTTCCTTCCTTCCTTCCTTCCTTCTTTTTCTTCTGTTTTTTACAACTGTGAAATAATTTGTATTACTTGCATTTCCTTTCCTTTGTAATTGAAGATATTTATTATACTTGCTTACAGAATTTATTGTTTAGCAACAAAATTATTACATTTAGCCACCATATATTTTGGAATTGGAAGAATAAGTAATTTGGCTTTTTATTTTTTATTTTTTCATGAAGGAAACTTTCTTGATTTGATGTGTCATTTCTAGATTAGTTTATTGTGTTCTTTCCTGCATTATGGTTATGAGATGCTTTAAATTTGTTATGTTATTTTAATTTTCTCTATTTGTCATATTCATGGAAAACCTATGGTTTTAAAGGTTACCTCTATATAATCCAACTTCAAGGTCTATTGATTTATGGTATATAAAATCCATGTTTTCTTTTTTTGTTACTTTACTCTGCTTTTCTATGAGATTTCCCTTTTCTTCAATATTTTTATGTTCCAAAATAGGTCCATAATTCTTTTACATCTTGAGAGAGAGTCTTCATTGCATTTTCAACTTCAAATTCCTCTTTTCCTTCTAATGTTGGCTTCATTGGTTTTGTTTGCAAAACCTTTTAATTTTAAATAATCAAAACTATCCATTTTACTTCCCATGATTCTTTTTTTTTAATTTTTTTATTATATATGTATATATATTTTTATAATATTATCCCTTGTATTCATTTTTCCAAATTACCCCCCCTCCCTCTATTCCCTCCCCCCGATGACAGGCAATCCCATACATTTTACATGTGTTACAATATAGTCTAGGTACAATACATGTGTGTGAATATCATTTTCTTGTTGCACAATAAACATTAGAATCCGAAGGTACATGCAACCTGGGCAGACAGATATTAGTGCTAACAATTAACATTCACTTCCCAGTGTTTCTTCTCTGGGTGTAGTTACCTCTGTCCATCATTGATCAACTGGAAGTGAGTTGGATCTTCTTTATGTTGAAGATTTCCACTTCCATCAGAATACATCCTCATACAGTATTGTTGTTGAAGTGTACAGCGATCTTCTGGTTCTGCTCATTTCACTCAGCATCAGTTGATGTAAGTGTCTCCAAGCCTCTCTGTATTCCTCCTGCTGGTCATTTCTTACAGAGCAATAATATTCCATAACCTTCATATATCACAATTTACCCAACCATTCTCCAACTGATGGACATCCATTCATCTTCCAGTTTCTAGCTACAACAAAAAGAGCTGCCACAAACATTTTGGCACATATATGTCTCTTTCCGCTCTTTAGTATTTCTTTGGGATATAAGCCCAGTAGTAGCGCTGCTGGGTCAAAGGGTATGCACAGTTTGATAACTTTTTGGGCATAATTCCAGATTGCTCTCCAGAATGGCTGGATTCTTTCGCAACTCCACCAGCAATGTATTAGTGTCCCAATTTCCCCACATCCCCTCCAACATTTATCATTATTTGTTCCTGTCATCTTAACCAATCTGACAGGTGTGTAGTGGTATCTCAGAGTGGTCTTAATTTGCATTTCTCTGATCAGTAGTGATTTGGAACACTCTTTCATGTGAGTGGATATAGTTTCAATTTCTTCCTCTGAGAATTGTCTGTTCATATCCTTTGACCATTTATCAATTGGAGAATGGTTCGGTTTCTTATAAATTATGGTCAGTTCTCTATATATTTTGGAAATGAGACCTTTGTCAGAACCTTTGTTTTTAAAAATATTTTCCCAATTTGTTACTTCCCTTCTAATCTTGTTTGCATTAGTATTATTTGTACAGAAACTTTTTAGTTTGATGTAATCAAAATCTTCTATTTTGTGATCAATAATGATCTCTAGTTCTCCTCTGGTCATAAATTCCTTCCTCCTCCACAAGTCTGAGAGGTAGATTATCCTCTGTTCCTCTAATCTATTTATTATCTCCCTCTTTATGCCTAAATCATGGATCCATTTTGATCTTATCTTGGTATATGGTGTTAAGTGTGGATCCATATCTAATTTCTGCCATACTAATTTCCAGTTTTCCCAACAGTTTTTTCCGAATAATGAATTTTTATCCCTAATGTTGGAATCTTTGGGTTTGTCAAAGATTAGATTGCTATAGATGTACCCTTTTTTGTCCTTTGTATCTAATCTGTTCCACTGATCTACCGGTCTATTTCTTAGCCAATACCAAATGGTTTTGGTGACTGCTGCTATATAATATAGCTTTAGATCAGGTACACTTAGACCACCTTCCTCTGAGTTTTTTTTCATTAGTTCCCTTGCAATTCTCGACCTTTTATTCTTCCATATGAATTTTGTTGTTATTTTTTCTAGGTCATTGAAATAGTTTCTTGGGAGTCTGATTGGTATAGCACTAAATAAATAGATTAGTTTGGGGAGTATTGTCATCTTTATTATATTCACTCGGCCTATCCAAGAGCATTGAATGTCTTTCCAATTATTTAAATCTGATTTTATTTTTGTGGCAGGTGTTTTGTAATTTTTCTCATATAATTCCTGACTTTTCTTTGGTAGATGGATTCCCAAATATTTTTTACTCTCAACATTTGTTTGGAATGGAATTTCTCTTTGTATCTCTTGCTGTTGCATTTTGTTAGTGATATATAAAAATGCCGAGGATTTATGTGGATTTATTTTGTATCCTGCCACTTTGCTGAAATTTTGAATTATTTCTAGTAGCTTTTTAGCAGAGTCTTTGGGGTTCTCTAAGTATACCATCATGTCATCTGCAAAAAGTGATAGTTTAATTTCCTCATTTCCTACTCTAATTCCTTGAATCTCTTTCTCGGCTCTTATTGCCGAGGCTAGCGTTTCTAGTACTATATTGAATAGTAATGGTGATAGTGGGCAACCTTGTTTCACTCCTGATCTTACTGGGAAAGGTTGCAGTTTATTTCTATTGCATATTATGCTTACTGAAGGTCTTAAATATATGCTCCTGATTATTCTAAGGAATAGTCCATTTATTCCTATACTCTCAAGAGTTTTTAGTAGGAATGGATGTTGGATTTTGTCAAATGCTTTTTCTGCATCTATTGAGATGATCATATGGTTCTTATTAATTTGATTATTAATATGGTCAATTATATTAATAGTTTTCCTAATATTAAACCAGCCCTGCATTCCTGGAATAAATCCTACTTGATCATAGTGTATTATCTTGGAGATGATTTTCTGAAGTCTTTTTGCTAATATCTTATTTAAGATTTTAGCATCAATATTCATTAAGGAGATTGGTCTATAATTTTCTTTCTCAGTTTTCGATCTACCTGGTTTAGGTATCAGTACCATGTCTGTGTCATAAAAGGAGTTTGGTAGGACTCCTTCATCCCCTATTTTTTCAAATAATTTATATAACATTGGGGCTAATTGTTCTTTAAATGTTTGGTAGAATTCACATGTGAATCCATCTGGCCCTGGGGATTTTTTCCTGGGGAGTTGATTAATAGCTTGTTCTATTTCTTTTTCTGAAATGGGACTATTTAAGCAATTTATCTCCTCCTCTGTTAATCTAGGGAGCCTATATTTTTGGAGGAAGTCATCCATTTCACTTAAGTTATCAAATTTATTGGCATAAAGTTGGGCAAAGTAACTCCTTATTATTTCTCTAATTTCCTCTTCATTGGTGGAAAGATCCCCCTTTTCATTTGTAAGACTATCAATTTGATTTTCCTCTTTCTTTTTTTTTGATCAAATTTACCAAAGGTTTATCTATTTTATTGGCTTTTTCATAAAACCAACTCTTGGTTTTATTTATTAATTCAATAGTTTTTTTACTTTCAATTTTATTGATTTCTCCTTTTAATTTTTGTATTTCAAGTTTAATTTTTTGTTGGGGGTTTATAATTTGGTCTTTTTCTAGCCTTTTAAGTTGTAAGCCCAATTCGTTAATCTTCTCTTTCTCAATTTTCTTCAAATAAGCCTCTAAAGATATAAATTTTCCCCTTATTACTGCTTTAGCTGCATCTCAAAGATTTTGATATGATGTCTCATCATTGTCATTATCTTGGGTGAAATTGTTAATTGTTTCTATAATTTGCTCTTTCACCCAGTCATTCTTTAAGATGAGATTATTCAGTTTCCAATTACTTTTTAGTCTATTTACTCCTAACTTTTTACTGAATGTAGCTTTTATTGCATTGTGATCTGAGAAGAAGGCATTTATTATTTCTCCTTCCTACATTTAATTTTGAGATCTTTATGTCCTAATATATGGTCAATTTTTGTATAGGATCCATGAACTGCTGAGAAGAAAGTATATTCCTTTCTATTGCCATTCAGTTTTCTCCAAAGGTCTATCATACCTAGTTTTTCTAATGTTCTATTTACTTTTTTAATTTCTTTCTTGTTTGTTTTGTGGTTTGATTTGTCTAAATCTGAGAGTGCAAGGTTGAGATCTCCCACTATTATAGTTTTACTGTCTATTTCTTCTTGCAGTTCTCTTAATTTTTCCTTTAGAAAGTTAGATGCTATACCACTTGGTGCATATATGTTTAGTATTGATATGGCTTCATTATTTATGCTACCTTTCAGCAGGATATAGTTTCCTTCCTTATCTTTTTTAAGGATATCTACTTCTGCTTTTGCTTGATCTGAGATAAGGATAGCTACCCCTGCTTTTTTGGCTTTACCTGAAGCATAATAGGCTCTGTTCCAACCTTTTACCTTTATTCTGTATGTATCTCCCTGCTTTAAGTGTGTTTCCTGTAGACAACATATTGTAGGGTTCTGCTTTTTGATCCAATCTGCTATCCATCTCCGTTTGATGGGATCGTTCATCCCATTTACATTTACAGTTAAAATTACTAATTCTGTATTTCCTGCCATCGTATTATCCCCAGATTATGCTTTTTTCCCTTTACCCCCCTGATCCCCCTCCCCGATATTTAATTTACAGATCCCCCTTGTGACGCGCAACCCTCCCTCTTTTTTTTTTTTTTTTTTTTTTTTAGGATCCCTCCCCCCTCCCTCCAAGTCCCTTCACTTATTCTCCTTTTCCTTTTCCCTTTTCCTCTCCCCCCTTTTAATGAGGTGAGAGAAAATTCTCTGAAAAACAAATATGTTAATTATTTACTCTTTGAGCCTCTCCTGATGAGAGTAAGATTCACACAATGATTCTCCCCCTCACTAAGTTCCCTCAGATATGGTGTATTTTCTATGCCTCTTCCTGGGATGTAGTTTCCCTCTTTTTATCACTCCTTCCCCTTTTTCTGAACCGACCTCCTTCCCTTTACTACACCCCCCTTTTTTTCTTTTATATCAGTAAAATCAAATTATCCTTGAGTACTTTTTATATACCCACAACAGAGTTACAGTTCTCAAGGGTTCTGTGTACCTTTTTCTGTGTCTCTTCAGTCTTGTGGATGTAGATCAAATTTTTTGTTTAAGTCTGGTTTTTTTCTTAGAAACATATAGAATTCCTCTGTTTCATTGAATGACCATCTTCTTCCATGGAAAAAGATGCTAAACTTAGCTGGGTAGTTCATTCTTGGTTGCAGTCCTTGATCTTTTGCCTTACGGAATATCTGGTTCCAGGCCCTTCTATCTTTTAATGTGGAGGCAGCCAGATCTTGGGTGACCCTTATTGTGGCACCTTGGTATTTAAATTGTTTTTTTCTAGCTGCTTGCAGGATTTTCTCCTTTGTGTGGTAATTCTGCAGCTTAGCCACTATATTCCGTGGTGTTCTTTTTTTAGGGTCTATTTCAGAAGGAGTTCGATGAATTCTTTCCACATCTACTTTCCCTTCTGTTTCTATTATCTCTGGACAGTTCTCTTTGATAATTTCCTGTAAAATAGAGTCTAGGCTCTTTTTTTGGTCATAGTTTTCTGGAAGTCCAATAATCCGCAGATTATCTCTCCTAGATCTATTTTCCAGGTCTATAGATTTTCCCAGTAAGTATTTGACGTTGTTCTCCAGCTTCTCATTTTTTTTTGTTTTGTTTGACTGATTCTTGGGTTCTCTGTGAATCATTCATTTCTATTTGTTCCATCCTGACTTTTAAGGAGTTATTTTCTTCTTTCACAGTTTTTAGTTCTTTTTGTAAATGCCCAATTTCATTTTTAAATGAATTATTTTGCTCTATTGAATTTTTTTCCATTTCCCTAATTTTTTTTTGAGAATTATTTTCTTTTTCCAATTCAGAAATTCTATTTTCTTGAGACTTTTTTATCTTTTCCAATTCAGAAATCCTACTTTCCTGTGTTTTTTTAACCTTTTCTAATTCATAAATTTTGTTTCCCTGCATCTCCTGTGAATTCTTTATTTTTTCCAACTCCAATTTCAGGACGTTGTTATTCTCTATCATAGCTTCCCTTTCCTTTCCCCATTTTTCTTCAATCTCCCTTAATTTTTTAAGAGTTTCTTCTAGGAGAGAGTTATGTGATGGGGGGCAGGAATCGTTCCCCTTTAGGTTGTTATCTGCTGACTCTCTGCTGTTAACTTCCTCGGGGTTGGATACCCGCTCTTTCTCTGTATAGAAGGAATCTATGGTTTTTCTTGGCTTTTTGCTCATACTTAAAAAATCTTTTGGGGTCTGTCCCTGGGGTAGGAAATTATTTACTTCTTTACCAGCTTCCTCCCAGACCGGATGGATGCAGCGGCTCCTGTGCCTGAGCTAAGATAGAGCTCTGGGAGAGAGTTCCCCACCCCCTCCCTGGAAGTGCCTCAGAGGTGATTAGCACTACTGTGCTTCAAGGGCGTTGAATAGTAAAGACAGCACAAAGCCCAGCCTATGTGTCCGGGTGGGGAGTGGATGTCTGCAGCAGGTGACGTGAAAAGCCCCTGTGCTCAAACTGGAAGTGTCTGCCAGAAACCTGGGTCCCTCGTTCAAAGGTTCAGCTTCTCTGGGACTTCCTGGAGCTGAGTTCCACTCCCTCCAGCTAAGCTAGGCAGTGTGTGTTGCCTTGGGCCGTATCCACCCACTTGTCAATCTCTTAACTATTCTCAGGTGGTAGCTGAGGCCACACCCCCTGGTGCCGAGATCTGCTGAGTCATCTCCAGGGTCTGGGGAAAATCTAATCTGAGTTTTAAAATATTTTGGCTTTCTTTTCTGAACTGCTAAATAATTAGCAGAGAAGAGCTAACAGCCTGTGCCAGATTCCTTTACCTCAGTGGCTTCTCTGATCCCAACCCTTCCCAGCACAATGGGCGCAGTATGCGAGCACCAAGCCCTCTGTGCTGGTCTCTCTTCTTCCTCCCCTGGGAACTGACCTTTCCTGTTGAAACTCCAGATTCTCTTCAGCTGGTAAGTCGTGCTTCCAGTCCTTATGGTATCTATCAGTCCTGAGCTAATTCTGAGACTTAATTTATCTAATTGGTTGTGAGGGAGTGAGGACGTTCACAGAGACGTGTGTTTCTTCTCCGCCATCTTGGCCTAAATGTCACTTCCCATGATTCTTGTTAGCACATTTGGTCAAAAACTTTCCCCTTATCCATAAGGTATATTTTCCCATGGGTTTGTAGTTTACCCACTGGGGTAAGACTATGGAACACTTGAGGCTAATTAATGATTAGACAACACTTTATAAGAATATGCTTGGAAAATGGCCCTTCCAACTATCCTGTGCTGGCCCAATCGTTTGGTGTATACCGAGAATTGTGGGAGGGACTAGGAGGTGCAGTGAGACTAGCCAGGGTCACTTCGGCAAGAGAATCAAAGAGGTAAGATCGAAGAGATCCTACGGGTCTACTCTCTTCATTTCTACTGTTAAAGACCTAGAATAAAGACTTTTGCTTATCCTGATTCTGGCTGATTCTAAGATATCCAGGGTACTAGCACATTCGCCACAAAATGGTGTCTCTTTGGGCTTACCAAACACATGATTAGTATACTATTGTATATTCTGTACCACTATTATTATATTACTGTAGCCAGTAATTGTTTTGATGATAATTTCTTTGTAATATAATAGAAAATCTTATACTTGTAGGCCACTATTCTTCAAATTTATTTTCATTGATGCCCATGAAATTATTGACCTTCCAGATGAATTTTGTCATTTTTTTCTAGTTCTAGAGAATAATTTTGTAGTAATTTGATATGGCTCTGAATAGGTAAATTAATTTAGATAGTTATTTTTTATGCTAGTTTGTTTGACCCATGAACAATTAATATTTCTCCAGCTGTTTAGAATTGTTTTTATTTGTGATATATTGTTATAATCTACTTGATATTCTCTTCATTAATATTGAAAACTTTGTGTTTGGGGAATTAGAGTTTTACTTCAGAACTTAATATAATCCTATTAAAATATTTGCTAATGAGGCTTGGGGAGAAAGGTAAGGGAATGTTTACATTTACAACTGATATATTCCAGACACTTTGCAAAGTAGTTTGTTTTTTTTTTTTAAACAAACATTCCATTTCATCTTTACAATAGTCCAACAGGTAAGTACTATTATCACTATTTTATAGTTGAGGAAACTGAAAGAAACAAATTTATTTAAAGGTAAATTGCTAGCAAATAGTTGTGGTTGTATTTGAACTCACTTTTTCTCACTCCAGTGCTCTACTGCTGAGCAACCAGATCCCTCTAAATGAATAAAAACATGACTAAAGAACTGAACTTTTGGTAAAAATTACTCATCAGCTTGTCAGGAGAGTCAACCTAGTAAAGATATGCCAAGGGCATTTGAAGATAACACTAGAAGAATGACAACGATTAGAGAAAAAGATGAAGAAGATTTTCAGATTCTATTTTAGAATTAAGTTGAACTATCATGCTTGGGTACTATAAAACATCACAGTCTCAGATATGCTTATAGAAGAGGTAGAAATAACACTAAATAAATAAATATGGGAAAGACATGTCAGTCCAGAGATTTTTAAAGATCTGTTCTTTAAGCAAAACAATTGCAAAGACATTGAAAAATTAATTCATAAAGTATTTTAAAAGGTTAAAGATACCAAAATGTGAATAAAATCTGAAACTTTACTCCAAAAACAGAGTTGTTAAGAGAAAGTCAGCAATTTTGCTACCTGTATTTTTAAAAAGAATAATATATAAATAAATTGAAGATATCCTTGATACGTTTATTAGGAAAGAACAGATAGGCTGTCTCAAGGGATTTTTACCAATGAAACATCATATGTAAAGCAATGCACAATTTTTAAAGCATCATCTAAGTAAGAGTGATAAAATAGAACAACAATAGCAATAACACAACAATAATAGTAATCTTTCAAATACCTACTTATCTCAAAGGTGTAGACTTTTTAACTTTAAAAAGAACAAAATGTATTTTAAAATCTTTCTTTCAAGAAGATATTTCCCATGCATACTTAAATGTTTTCCAATATTCTTTGAAAGATAAGGTGACTTTTAAAAAACTCTATTAAATGATGCTTGACAAAGCTGTTCACCTATATTGTGAAGAAAACCCAAAATATAGTCCAAATTGAGAATGGTTCCTTTTAAATATTAAGTTCCTTCATATCCTTTTTTTTTTGTAGATGTTGGTTTTATTAAGATCCAGAAAACTGCATGGTCTGTAGGGTAATATTCCTCACTGGAGGAGGAAGGGAGCACTAACTTCTAGCTGGCTCAGGAATAGTTTTCCATTGAAAACTCTGGAGTTGAATATTAACAACCTGAGTTGAACATAACAAATTTCCCTATATATTTTAGAAGCTAAGGATTTTTAATGGAAAGATGAGAAGGCAGCATCTATGGGATAGCAAGTGGAAAGGCAAAAAAAAAAAAAAAAAAAAAAAAAAAAAAAAAAAAAAAAAGCCAATTTATTTGACTATAATTTAAAGGGCAAAAACTAAAGTGCTATTCATCTAATTCTACATGCATTTATTAAACACTTACTATGTGCAAAGAGCTAGATATAAAACTAAAGACTCAATGACCAAAGATTGAATGTAAATAGTTGTCCTTTCTGCTTTGATCAGAAACCCCAAACTGTCTTTTCCCCTCCCAGATTCCTTCATTTATTTATTTAGATCTTATTTTGGACTAAGTGAAAGATGTTCTTTGTCTCACTTGAGATCAGTTGAAGACCTTAACTTGAAAAAAAACAAGGACTCCCAGTTCATCCAAGGCCTTCTCTAGTCATCTTGATCTCTATCTGGACCCAGATGGCTTTGAAGAAGAAAGCGAGGCAGACTTTGCAGAGCTTTCCCTTTCTTAAATTCAATTCACTTGCACTTGGTCATTGCATCACCATGTCAAAGGACAAACAGCAATAGTAAAACTACAAACAAAACAATCCTTGCCCTGAAGAAGCTTGCATTCTGTTTGGGATAAAAAATATATCTGAAAAGATAGGGTGAAGTCAGCTATGAAATAACAAAAAGTAAAATTGTTTTAAGTGGCAAGGTTTAAGTGGTTTTAAGTGGTAATTGTTTTAATTGTTTTTAGTGATTCAAAGTTAAATATTCTCTAAGCTTTTAAACTTATAAAAAACTTTTTGTCCCTAAAAATAGTTAATAGATATTTGGAAACGTGTTATGTCTTAAATAAAATTTCTGAAGTAAACACATTTTCTTTTTCACTTTCCTCAGCCTATAATGCATCTCATAGAAGATAAACTGTCTAAGATAAGTCTGAGATATGATGCTAGATATGTTCCACTTATAGCAGAACAGATAATTTTCCTATATTGTCTCTTTAAAATTCAAGATATTGCAATATAAGTGTCATGATTTGATTCAAACAATATCACTTTTTTGGGAATTATTTTTTCATCTTATTTTGCATGAAATGTTTAATCAATTTTATAAAATATTTGATAGGTATTTAAGTGGTAAATTTCCTATTACATTTTTAAAGTTCCTATTAAATATTATGATGTTCACAATTAGCTGTTTTCACTCTTTCAGCATAATTTAATAATTTAAACCGTAACAAGCTTAAAAAAGATTTTACTTTATATAATGCAGTTGTCTGTCAATGTACAATAGGTGGCAGTAGAGAAAGAAAGACTGAATAGGGAAAATTTTTTGTTTTGACATTTTACAGTGTATAAATTTATTCATTCTTCTGACATCAGACTATTAAGCAGAGTACAATCCAGAAAAAAAAAATATAAGATAGAATGAATAACTGGGACAAGATGGCTTCCTAGTTATATATTTTTTCATCTAGAGGTGTTGGTCTAAAAATGCACCAAACTTCATAGCTTTCATATACAAGCATTTTCTGAAATCATGCATTTTTATTTTTGCAATTATTATTTAAAAAAGAGTTTAGTTCACTTGTAGCAAAAAAATTAAAACATGTTCCAAATCACTAATGTATATAATGTAATGTAAAAATGGACATTAAAACAATGTGGAAGTTTTTATATATAGCTAGCCATTGAATAAAATTGATAACAAAAGAAATTGCCCATGTTTGGGGAGCTAAGGGAACACAGGAATTATAATACATCATTGGTCAAACTAAGAATTGATCAAATAGTCTAAAATAGCTAATTGTTGAATTTGGAGAAATAGAAAATGATTTCTATGAATTTATGTAGAACACAGGAATAAAAGTCATAAAAGAGCATAATAACTCACATGAAGTAGAGAAAAACACTGCTAATAAAATTGAACTCATTGATTATGATGCCAGTTTGGAGCTGGAAAATATGGACAGAAATATGTTTTCTAATTCCAAATAGAAAAGCATAGGACAAGTATAGTGCTTTAATTTAAGAGGCTGACACTCAACTGTTTTTCCTTTTATTAAAGAAATAGCTTAATGGCGAGGAAAATGAAACCAGGAAATGACTGTGATAGAAAATGAAATAATAGAACTGATCATTCTTAAGGGGAAATTTCTACTATTATATCATTTTAACTTTATATTGTCAAAAAAAGAGAAAAAATGTCTCTTTAGATATGATTTCAATTGTGTTTACTGATTTATTTTTAATTCTATAAGAAGTGTTTTACAAATGCTACAAAACCAACTTGTAAAATTTTATAATGGAAAATGTGAAATATGTTTATTCCCAATTAAAAAAATTAGATATATTAAGGTATATCAAGCAAAATATCTATCTGGAAAAATGTCATTGTTATTTTCTAGTCAAAAAGTGTACTTTTCTTGATGATGATAATTCATGTCAAAGATTAGCACATCAATACATTTACTGTCCTTAGCAGGTTTGGATTGAAGTGTCTGCTGACATCATCTATACCTCTTTCTACTAAATCATGCATTCAAAATTTAGGAATAATTAAATAGCTCATTATTATTGTTATTTGAAAGAGATAACTAGAGATTGTACTATAAAATTTACTACAATAGATGAGCAGCTAAATGATTCAAATGAATGATGTAAGTTGGTATTTATTAACAAATGCCAATGATTACCTAGCTTAGATTCACTAATGCTAAATTTTACTTGAATTGGATACCCAATTGGGCAAATTTTAAATGCTTATAAATGCTATAAAATGGAAATGGTGTATTTTCATTTCAAAAAGATTTAAGAATCTTATGTTTATCCCTATAATAGCAATAATAAAAGGAAGGCAACAATTCAGTGACATAATAAAGAGAGGATAAATTTAGGTGAGAAGATAAATTCAAGTCATATCCTTCACACATATTTACTAGGTGACCATGAACAAGTTCTAAACCATGAATTAACTTCTCAGTGTTTCAATTGGTTTATTGTAACTAAGTTGCATAAAAAATAACAATCCAATAAACATTTACTAAGTACTTTCTATGAATCAGAACTGTGCTAAACTCTGGGAATGTAAACACAAGTAGAAAGATAATCTGTGCTTTCAAGAAGTTACATTCTAATAGAGGAATTTAACACAGAAGAGGAAGTCTTGAAATGTAGGAAACCACATAGATGCAGGTGTGCAAATCATTTGGACCTTATTGCAAGGATTTTTAAACTTTTTCCATTCGTGGCCTCTCTTCACCTGAGAAATTTTTATGTATCCCAAGTATATTAGTATATATAATAGTATGCAAATTAAATATTTACTATAATAAAACAAAGAAATTCATTTAAAGGCATTTCTTTGATATGTATATAATTTTTACCATTTATTAAAGACTAAAACAAAGATGGATGTTCTTGTTTACTTATAAACAATTATAAAGAATTAAATCTTGGTGGAATATTTGATACAGCAGGGTGTAGAACATTTAGAAAACTCTTACTTTTGCCAAATTTCTTGTAACCTCCCACATTCAGTTGTAAGTACTCATATAGTATCATAATCCACAGTTTAAGTTTTGCTTTACAGAATAACTTAGAGAGATTTATGGAAGGTTGCTTCTAAATATATTGATTCCTTCCTTTTACTGTAAAATTATTTTCCTCTACATCAATAATTTATTGATATCTAATTTTATTGAAGTGCACATATCTATCAAGCTTATAAATGATAATTCAACAAGTTGATTAGTTTTAGTGATTTTAATTGTATTTGCAGCACAGTGTTAAGCAAACTCTATTTCAATGTAGAATAGAAATTATTCTACAGTTTATAATCTGGGATAATTGCCATGAACATTGAGAAGTTAGGAGCTTTCTTCAGGGTCGATAGTAATTGTTAGAGGCAGGATTTCATCAAAGATCATTCTACCTACAACCCATTTTTTTTCTTCACCACACCATGCTACCTCTCCTAGCTATATTGAATTTCACAATTTATGTTCCTAAATAGAATGCTCAATGTTTTATATATAAATTCTTACAGATATTCTCTCTGATATAGAAAAAACTCTATATTATTCGTTTTATAAACAAAAATTGTCAATTTGTAAGCCATGTAAATACTGTAGTCATACTACTTTACATTTTATATTACTGTGCAATTTTCTGTTGCCTCTGTTGTGGGCTAGGAGTTATTTTGTACTTGTTGTTTGTGGTGGTGATAGTGGTGGTGAGGACTGTTGAGGAATTTCAAGAGCTGACATGAGACAGATCTGGATAAATTTGTCTTTTTGACAGTGCCATTTCTTTGACAATGGTATTTATGTCTCTGAAAAAGAATTGCCCTGGGCAAGTCACTTAATTCCAATTGCCTCAGCAATTAAAAAAAAAAGTTAAAGAAATGAATGGTGGAGGAAAAAATAGGAAAGAGAAATGAGTGAGGCAAGAGAATTATGAAAAGAGAATGAACAACTGAATCCACTGAAGAAAACTTAAAAAATTTAGCCAAATGAAAAAAGAAGTATTTTTAGAAATAGAAAATTTCACTAAAGAATTATTTTCTTAATATTTTAATTAAATTAAAATTTTATTTAATTTAAGTTTATTTAATTAATTTAAATTAATAAATTTGATTAAATTTTCCTTACAAAGCAGAATAGGAGAAATAGGGAAAAAAAGGTACAAAATCTCACTGAAGAAAACAATTCTTTTAAAATTAGAATTGAATAGCCCAGATAGATGATGCAGTAGATAAATCACTGGACCTGAAATCAGGAGGACCTGAGTTTGAATCTGGTCTCAAACACTTATGTCTTACCAATTATTAATTCATATGCCTATTTCCTTATCTTTATGAAATATTCGTAAAAATTTTTCCAAGTACATGTAAATTTGTTAACATAATTTAAAATTTTTTTGGTTTCAAATTCTCTACTTCTCCCCCCTTCATGAGAAGACAAGTGATTTAATGCTATATATTTATTCTGTCATGCAAAACCTATTTCAATATTAGTTCCATAGTTCCATCTATATTTAAAAAATCAAAGAGAAAAGTAATTAAAAAGTACAATTTGAGCATTCAGACTCTATTAAGTCTTTCTCCAGAAATGGATAGCATTTTTCATCATGAATTCTTTGGAAATATCTTAGATAATTATATTGCTGAGAATAAATGCTATCCACAGTTGATTATTATACAATATTACTGGCTACTATGTACAATATTCTCCTGATTCTGCTTACTTCGCTTTGTCTAAGTACATGGAAGCCTTTCCAGGTTTTTCTGAAAGTATCCTGATCATCATTTCTTATAACAATATAGTATTCTAACATATTCAAATACCATACTTGTTCAGACATTCCTCAATTGCTAGGCATTTTCTCAATTTAAAATTTTTGCCATCACAAAAAAGAAATTATACTTATTTTTGCCTGCATTAATGCTTTTCCTTTTTTTATCTTTTGGGGTTACAGATCTAGTAGTGTTTACATATAAAATCTTTGTTGGCACAGTCTAGTATTAGAATCAGTTGAACTTGGATACACTTTGACAGATAGTGGAAGTTAGAAGGGTCTGACATTCTTTAGTCTACATAATCATGAAAATCAGACATAAATGAACAACTGAAGTCAATAAGACTGTAGACTTTATCAGATAAGTCTAGTTCCAAGTTTGATTAATAAGAGAAGTAGTTTGATTAAACAGACGAGGAAGAAAAACTTTAAAGTCAACTCTGTTGGTTAATCAGGAGCTCTTTAGATTAGTACTTCTTAAACTTTTTTTCTACTCAATGACCTCTTTTTGCCCAAGAAATTTTTACATGATTCCATCTCAAATGTGATTCTTGTAGCATTCTTGCATGTGCAGTGCAAAGCACATGGGTTTTGTATTCAGAACTAAGGCTGCTGTAAAGTCGCATGATGCAGCCTAAGCAAATTTTGCCAGAAAACCCTCAAATTCATTGCATATCTGATTTTGAATTAATTTTTGGTCATTGTGTTCAGAAACCTTTTATTGTTTCCAATTTTTTGTGACACTACATTCAGTTCTGTGACCCCATATGAGATTTAAGAAGCTCTGACATAGATAACAACTCCTTACCAGAGCAGGTAAGTGGTAAAAGGGAAGATTGGTTGTTAGCATGAGGAGACAGTATATAAATCAGGATAGAAAAACCTAAGAAATTAGTCAAGGCAATAGCTGCACAAGGTCAACTGAGGGACTACCAATGGGAAATTTGGAAGCAACAGAAGTTTACTTGTCCATATCATTAAAAGGTAGTCTTCTAAGAGATTGGTGGTAAGCTGTGCTTTCTATGGTGATACTTCAGATTTCTTTGGATTAAGAGACTTCCTATTTTAGTGATTTTTTTTTTTAGTCATAACAATTTACATAATTTTGGTATGATTATATATAGTATCAATAAAAATATCTGATAATGATCTCAAAGACTGGAAATTAAAAAAAAGAGAAAGAAAGAAAATAATGGATTAAATAGGAAACTGGAAAATTAATATACATATATATATATTTTACTTTTAAAACAAGGAAACAATGCTTTGTAATTAATACTACAACAACAAAAAAGTATGTGCAACAACATTTGAAGTCAGAATTTCATCTTGTTCACTTGGGGTGGATGATTCACTCACTTATTTATTTGATGGTAGATGCCTTCTAATAGCTTAAATAACTTATGATATCATTAACTTGGGATATTTATGTCAAAGACCTGTGCTTTTCGGGTAAATTTTAATATCTATATCTGTAAGGGGGCAGCTAGGTGGTGCAGTGGATAGAGTACCAGCCCTGAATTCAGGAGGACCAGAGTTCAAATCTGGTCTCAGACACTTAACACTTCCTAGCTGTGTGACCCTGGGCAAGTCACTTAACCCTAGCCTCAGGGGGAAAAAATCTATATCTGTATATAATTTTAAAAACTATGAACCATCAAGAATAAAAAAGCATACCTAGCTTAGAATCAGAAGGTCCTGGCCTGATAATATATTATCTATATTAAATTGGGAAAGTTATCTCAACTATGGATTTAGGCTTATCCTTGTGAAAATTAAGGGAATTTGAGTATGTAATTTCTAGTGCTCTTTTAAGTTTAAAAAACCATCAGTAAGTGGTAAATAGAGAAGCAAAATTTCATAATTGATATAATGTTAGTCTAGTAGTTGGAAAACAGGGGTTTGGATTCTAGCTCCGTAATTTATAAGCAACATGACCTCTATAAAGTCATTTAACTTCTCTAAGTCTTGGTTTCATTATCTATAAAATGGTGAAATGAGCACTTATGCTTACTTTTAGGAAACTATTTTGTAAATCAAATGTAAAGTATTGTAAAAGTAGAATTGTGATTGTGATATTGTAAATGTAGCAATATAAATGTAGAATTATGAACAATAATTGTATGATTCTATATAGATTCTTTACTATAAGAAGTACTATTTATAATGTGTATATTCAACTCTCATGAAATGGTTTCTAATTTAATCTCTCAGTAAGAATAGTATGAATGTATGTGTAAATATATATATATATATACACATATATATATATATATATGTAAGTAAATGTATATATGTGAAAATAAAAAACAACAGCATAATTTGTGCTGCTTTGGTTAAGATTATGTCAGCATTTCCATAATAAGCTCCTATTTCTTGAATTTATCACTTGCCTAGAGGACTTAAGAATAGATCTAAATGTGGCTTTCAAGTTTTCAGTCAAGGAGAATTTTTCTTCTGCTAAGAATTTCACTCAAACCAACTTGGCATTCTCAGGGTTATAGGGCTAAAAGAGAAGAAAGTTGCCCATTCCCAAAAGATAACCAGAAACATAGATAATGCAGTACTAGATTAGGAATTATGAAATCCTGAATTCAAATCCAAGCTCTGACATTTATTAGCCTTAGATAATTTGTTTTTTTTTTGCCTCACTTTCCTCATCTGTAAAAATGGAGATAAGAATAGTACCTACCTCACCAGGTTGCTGTGAGGATAGAATAAAATATTTGTAAAGTACTTTGAAAGCCTTAAATTACTATATAAATGCTAGCTATTCTTATAGCACCCTTTCTGGCCTGCATTTATTCAGATGCATACACTCAAATAAAGATTGAGATTGCATACAGAGGACACTTAGATCTATATCTAATTGACATTTTAATCAAATTAGACATAACCTTTACCATATGAGTAAACCCTCTTGGATGAGGTCAAAGATAGAGCTGATGTATCATTAATTCTACATTTAAACCAAAGTACCATAATGAAATTTCACAAAAGAGATAAAACTAATAAAAATCCCTATCTTAGATCTTTGGGTAAATATCTTTAGATAATATATAAGTCAATCTATAAAGTTGATGTTCAAAAAATCTGGCAGAGATAGCATAATAGTAGATATCACGCTAAACTTGGTGTCAGAATGTCCTAGGTTTAAATTCTATGTCTAAAACCTACAAACTATGTGACCTTGTATAAGTCACCTAGTTTTTATATGCCTTAGTTTCCTCATCTGCAAAATAAGAATGTTGAGCTAGACAGTCTTGAAATTCTTTTTAGAAAATTTTAAATTTTAATAAGTTTTTTATCTCTTAAATCTATGATCTTATGACTGTTGAGGTAGGTGGTCTTCACATAGGTTTATTTATAGGAGTTCTAGGGTCAGCTCAAAATTGAGGTAATTCTTAAATTTTCTGAAAATTTATACATTGGAAATTGTTATATGCTATGAATCAGGACTAGATGAATTTGATCTCTTGGGTATATAGATGGGAAGATGGTATAGAAGGGTAGAAGAGGTATTTGATTTGGTGCAGAGGATTCAGGCTCGAATCTTACTTAACTTCTTGTGTCATATAACACTATGAACTTTAGTTTATCTGTAAAATGAAAGGCTTTCATTAGATAACCTCTGAAGTTTCTTTTTATTTCTAAATCAACTTCTCAATAAGTATTAAATACTGAACTAATCTCTTTAATACTTTTAATTGGATCTTTCCCAAAGCTCTTGGTAAAAGAGTGGTGTTCACTATTTCATTTCAGAATGACAGTGCCCTTCTTGGCCAAGGCCTCTGGCGCTATGGAGCAGAAGAAAGATAATTGGACTCATCCAGGTATGAATGGAATTCATGACCTCTTTGTTTTATCTTTAATCACCTAGGCAAGAAAAGCACTGCTCCTCATGTGCTGTTAGCTTATAATGATAATAATTTACATTTATATTTTCAGGCAATACAATCTATTTATATTAGCTAAGTTATTTATTTTTATTATAAAATAGTTAAATGTGTAGTATTTCGTAGAGATTTTTAACTGTATCATGTAATACATGAATATTACAAGGCATAAATCTTCATTAGTGAGGAGACACTTGATAATTCCCTCAAATGCATACCACTTGACTTCAATGATTCATCTAAGAAAAAAAATAAATATATTGGGAACTAAATAGCTTTATATATACTCACTGAATACATAATTTCTTATGTTGGATTTGGGAATATGGGTTAGCAAAAATATATAGGATTATGAGATCACAAGATCAAACAATGGATGAGATCCATTGGAAACAGCAAATTTTTATTTTGAAATTGTCCATGTTTTAACAGAAGGGGAAGAAGCAGATGTATATTTTATCTGGAGTTTGTATTACAATTAGAGATTTCTTAACAGAAGGGGTTGAAAAATCTAGATGATATTAAGTATATTTCAATTTTTAGGTATTCTTGTCAGCAACAATAGAAAGTTGTAAATCTAATGGCAAAATTCAAATAATGATGAGGGATTTTGGATAGGAGACTTATATCACTATTATTAATCACTTCTTTTCCTTTTGAAAAAAAAGACTAAAGATAAAATAGGATAGTCTAAATGACCGAATGCAGGGCTTCTTAAACTTTTTCCACCTATGATCCCATTTCACCCAAGAAATTTTTATGTGATTCCAGATTTATAAATGTATAAAATAGATAAATAAAATATTTACTGATAATAAATCATAATTTTTACCTCCACATTAAGTTATGAGACCCCATATGGAATCATGAATCCACAATTTAAGAAGCTGGAGTCTAGTGGATAAAGAATTACAATTGAAGCTATGAAAAACTGGGTTTTACTCAATGGTAAACATTAGTCCAACTATCAGAACATCCTGCATGTTTTATAAGATGTTGGTGGATGAGTTCCTACTATACTTGAAAGATTTTCAAAGCTAGTACTAAGGTTGCAGGAAGCATCTATCAAATTTAATAAGAGGACTCAGGTGGAAATGTGTCTACCTGGGCCTTGGCTAAGTGAATTCCAGGTACCAAGTTCACGCAAAGAAGATGAAGTACTAAGGGTAAAACCTTTCCCTGAACTTGGAGGAAATCACATATTAACTCTACTCCAGAGAAAGTAAAATGACTTTATCACTAAGCAGAAGGAGACAGCAAAGAAAACCATCCCTTCCCTTTCCAGCAAGTGCCCTTCTGAAATCACATATTTAGTTTCAGTTAGAGTCATCCTTTGAGATTCAAAGGCAAACTGTCCCTAATTCTGCATGGTCACTCTAGCATAAAAAATTGGATGGAAATTATATAATTATTGAGAAATTATCTATAATCCAGAACTTTTTTACTCCAATGGATAAAGAATGATTAATGCCATTTGTTCTCAGAGCAACTGAGGAAAACACTCTGAACCAAAATAGCATCATCTGTCCTGGATTCAGGAGATCAAAAACATGATACAAAAGTTCATGTATTAATCTGCCTGTTGACAGCAGTTTATCAGAAGTTGTTACTGATGGTGATGAGAAAAATAGACACCTTATTAACAATTATTTCTCTACTCAGTGGTAGTTACAGGGGCTGAGCTGGAAGTAAGTCATTTGATTTGGGAGACACTTCTAGTCCCAAGACCAGGCTCTAGTCATCATTTGTATCTAGTGGCTATATAAATAAAGAAGACATGATGCTATAGATCAGGGATTATTTTACTTTTCTATTTGTATCTCCAGGGCTTAGGACGGTGTTTGCAAATGGTAAACACATTCAGGCCTTCCTCACTTCTTACCCATATTATTGAAATAATCTCCTAATTGGTTTCTCTGCTTTATGTTTGTTCCTTCTCTAATCCATCTTCTATAAAATTATCCAAATAATATTCCCAATGCAAACTTCTGACCATTATTAGGAGACTCCAGTGGTTCTCCATATATTCAAATGCAAATTCTACTTTTCAGAATTTAAAACTCTTTACAACCTGACTCTAGCCTATCATTTCAGCCATATTAAACAATATTCTTTTCAGGTATTCTATGATTCAACCAAACTAATTTTCCTGTAGTTCCTCACATATGTCTTTCAACCTTTTATCTCTGTGCCTTTGCACACACCCTGTCCTCATGACTTGAAGGAACTTTCTCTTCATCTCTGCCTATCAAAAACTCTAGAGTTTTTTTTTTTTCCCTAAAGCTCAGTTCAAATGCTGTCTCCTACATGATTTCTTGATTTGCCCTAGGAACTAGTGCTTTCACACAAAATGTTGTCTTATTTATTTATTTTGTATATATTTTAACTTGTAAATGTTGTCTCTTAGTAGAATTTTAACTTGTAGAGGAGAAAATATTTTGTTTTCTTTCTATTCCAAATTCTTAGCATATGACACATACTTAAATACTTGCTATTTAATTAATAAAAATGAGGCTTACTACAATAGGATTTCTTTAGTATTCTGTAGCTATACTTATAATCCAATTTAAAAAACAAATAACCAAATGACATTAAACCACTATAATTCATTAGTAACATAGTAGGATATAAAAAGTAGTGATCATAAAAATAATATGTAATTTCTTCTCATGTCTTATTATTTACTGTGTCATCTTATACAAATCAGTTTACAACCTTTAGTATCAATATTCTCCTCTGTATAATGTTAGGAATATCTGTCTTGCCTAGCTCATAAGATTGTTGTGAAGATCATAAGAACATAGGATGAAAGCTCTAGAACATTTTTTTACTTTTAATAATTTTAAAAATTATAACTTTTTATTTTCAAAATACATGCAAAGACAGTTTTCAACTTTCACCCTTGCAAAACCCTGTGTTCCATATTTTCCCCTTTCTTCCCTTCCATCCTCCCCTAGATAGCAAGTAATCCAATATATGTTAAAGATGTGCAATCCTTCTATACATATTTCTACAATTATCATACTGCACAAGAAAAACCATATCATAAAGGAAAAATATTAAAGAAAAAAAGCAAGAAAACAACAAAAAAAGTGAAAATACTATGTTGTGATCTATATTCAGTCCCCACAGTCCTCTTTCTGGAGAGATGACTCTCTCTATCACAAGTCTATTAGAATTGGCCTAAATCACATCATTGTTGAAAAGAGTCATGCCACCAGAGTTAAAATGAGAATTTTAATGTATAGTAGAGGTCTTCTAATTTAATCCCTTTCATTTAGGAGATTATGAATCTGAGAACCAGTTAAATGACTTGACAAAGGTTGCAAAGGTAAATAAAAGACAGAGCCAGGATTCAAAACTGGACCCTCTAATATCAAATCCAAGATTCCTTCACCTACACCATATTGTTTTCACAATGGATAATGGATGCAAAAAAATAGAAAATTATAAATTTATATACTTTAAATGGATAAAAAAAAAGAATGCAGGAAAGCTTGTTGGTTGTTAGTAAATACCTGGGAAAAAGGAAAATGGACAGGACAGGCATTATTGGCCATGGAGAAATTAGATGAAAAATCTTGCACATTCCATAGGAATGGGTAGCCTATGTTAGGGGAAGGAAGACTGAGGAGAGTTGGGAATATCATTGCCAATAAATAAATAAATAAATAAATAGGCAGAAGGGAAGGTGTTGGAAACCCAAAGCCAACCTTAACTATAACCTAGCTTTATATAAAAGTCACCTCTAGGAGCATAAGATATGAACTTATTCTAAAGATATGAATCCGATTTCCATGAATCTCAAAAGAAAACTAACCTCATGAAGTTTCCCTCTATATGTTTCTTGCTAACAATTGATTATACCTTGTGAAATGAGGACAAAAAAAAATCCATATCCCCTATTGAACTGGGGAACTATTCAAAAATACAATATCGTTGAATCTTGCTTGCTGGTTGTCTGATATAGTGAGGTGTTGGATGTTTAGATAAAATATTTACTTACAACGGGACTCCTGTGGTATTTGGCTAAGTTTTGAGACTGTTCTTTTTCTTCCTCATTCGTGTTTCTCTTCCTCAGCTAACTAATAATCCATGTTTGGAGGCAGAAATGAAGTGAACTTAAGATTTGTAGAAAGCTGAGGGTGCATCCTTCAGAAAATATTTTCTATCTTTGCTTAACATGAAGGATTTTATCTTTAATCTTTGATTCCACATAAAACAAAATGTAAAATTTGTATTTATCATATGTTAGGGAAAAAGCTATGGGACCAAATAAATATTTGATTTCCTTTGCTGGAGTCAGTGTGATCATTCATATAAATTCCAAGTCAAGAGATATGCTTGCCACATGCTCATGTTTTTAATGTATTTTTTAGTAGTCATTTAAATAACAGGGAGTATCCCAAACTGATTATTATGGAAGGGCTTAACCTCAGCTAGCTATTTTATAACCATTGCTTTTTTTCCAGCTCTATAATTAACATCTAAAATTAACATTTTTGAACATGGCTTTAAAACATTAGAGATTCTAAGCAGCTATAAATACAGAAAGTACTACCACTCGGCACTTTTTAGGCCTTTCAAAATGGAACTGAAGGGAGCCCCTTTCTTCATGGAACATGGCACAGAACATGCTTTGGAACAGTTTGATAGTTTAAAATATTTTTATGCAATTGGGTGTAACTAATTCCATATGTTTATAAAGAGGGGGAAAAGATAGCTGTGGTGATGCCTTAAATATTCTATTTTTTTTTGTATTACTTGCAATATAAAAGAAAGAGTCCTATCTTATCTCTCTTTATTGGTAAATAGAAGTTATTAACTTTCCTTAATACTAAACTGAAAATGCTGTTAAATGCACCATAAACAAATCTTATGAACTTTTTTTACATGATTAAAATGGTCATAACTGTCTGAAGCTTCTTGCTGATTGAATCTGCCACTTCTATTTACCAGGAAAATAAATAACACATGTTTTCTGTCTTTCTAAAAGGTTCCTATTTATTCTGTGGTCATTTCCCACTTAGGATATTTCCAGCTTAATTTCATAAAACAGCTTTTCTACAGCTTGAAAAAAATTCTTATTATATATTGTCTTCAATTATTTTGCCTTTGAGCTGTGGACTTTTATTTGAAGTAACTTCCAGTTCTTCTGTTTTCCCCCTTATTTTTTGTCCTACATTTGTCTGAATTCAGAAGTGAGGCATCTACATGTCTAGTGTATGCATGTAGAACTGACACAGCATTCATTTGAGTGGGACTTTTTTCTTTATAACATTTTCACTAAATGTTCCTAATATATAATTGACAAACAAATGAATACAAGCTTTATAGAGGTATTTTTTCTGTCAATGACTCTCATTAAAATAAGCAAACATTTAGGTTCTAGCAGGGATATCCAGATCCAGAATATCTATTCTTCAAAGGCTTGGTCAACTTCTTTCCAATGGCTTGATGCTACCAAAATAATATGAAGAATGTACTGTTATATGAAAAATAGTATAATTGCACATGTAACATATATTCTCATTGAAAGAAATGATCTTATTCCTACAAATCACTTTTTTTTGTACTTTGATAGTACTATGTTTGGGTACTTTCTCCAATCACACACATCACAAGCCATTGTGCCTTTTCATTCTGTGCAATTCAAATGAAAGAACTGGTCTAGATGGCTTTTAAAGTTTCTTCTGGCTCTCAATCTGTGATGCTGTGACCCTTGCCAATATCCTTGCATTATCCTTCATGGAAACTATTTAACTTTCTGGGAGCCTTTTTCTTCTTTTTTAATATCTATATATGTTAACTGTTTATCAGTTATACTTGGTCCCTACATGATCTGCCATTTTTTCCTGGCTATACATCTCTAAAAATATCATTACTTGCATAATTTTTGTTGCCTATTCATTACAATTATGATAAAATAATTTTGTACTTAAAAGGTTATACTAGGACCTAGATAACATACTGAGCAATCTTTTTTCAGGAGTTTACTTTTAAAAATTAATTTAGAGATGATATATAATAGAAGAATAGAAGATAAATCCATATGCAACATAGATATTTGTGATGTAGCAATAATGTAAAAATATATTGATGGATTCATTTGCTTATCTCTGAAGTCGAGATGTGAAAAGGATAGAGAGTACTTTGCTTCTGCTTAATCAGGAAAACTTCATGAAATGTAAGGTTTTAGCTTTTCAAAAAGCAACCCATCTATTCCCAAAATTATCATGGCAGTACTTTTTGCAATAGGAATGATATAGAAGTAAAGTGGGTACCTTTTAATTAATGAGCATTTAAAAAGTTAGAGATTCAGAGAAAGAGAAGGCATGTATGAACTGATGGTAAACATAGAAATCAGAACTACAGAATAATATATACAGTGACTATAGCAATGTAAATGTAAAGACTTAAAGACAGGTAAATCCAGATTAAATTAAAAGATTAGTATTGACTCCAATAGATTCTAAAATGTTCCTCTTTCCTTTTGACAGAGGAGTGGAAAACTATATGGAGTGCATGTGGCAACTGCAAATTGGCATAGTCTTTTGTGGTCAGTTTTGCTTAACTGTATTTTTCATTACAAGGGAGATTGATGGACAAAAGTTTACTAAAAATAATTGTATTTTTAAAAGCATGAAGTCATCAATAAACTAAACAAAAGCAATAGGAAGATAGAATATTTGGAAGATCATGGGAACAAATTACTTTTTGGCATAGTTATTTGTGTATGTGTCATCTCTCTTAATAGACTACATTTTTGATGATATGGCCCATATTGTGAATCTTTGCAATCCTAACCTCTTAGGGCACAATGACTTGTAATAGCAAATACTCATCTCTGTTTCCTTCTAGCCTTTGGCTTTGTGTGTTGCACAAAATGTTTTCTTCCCTGAATAGGTCTTCTTATGTGGTCAGAGTTGTTTGGGCAAAGGAACTTACATGAAGGATCTTCAGAATTATATTATAAGTCAAAAACATGAAAGCTTGTTTGTGCTCATTGTAGTGAGCTTGCAGAATTATTTGGTGGTAGCACTATACCATAGAAATCCTGCAGTAAAATTTCAGTGGTGTTTATTACACAAGGACCTTATGGGCTTCAAAAAATCAAGAAAGTACCCTAATTTCCCACAGTTCCATATTTTGAATTTATAGGAAGTTCAAGAGTGATCTTTTGGTAACTCTGGAAATATTCTTAGTAAAAACACATAGGAAGCAAAGAAACCCATTCATTTTTTACATATAACTTCTAGTAATGATAAATAATATACGAAAATAATTAATAATAATAAGACGGGGGAAAATCTAGAGATTAACATTGCAAATGAAGAGATAAAATATTATTATTTGCAGAGAGATTATATTAGGAAAAATCTAACTGCCTCAAGCAAAGCATTAATAAAAACAACAAATAAACTCAAGAAAGCAACAGGATATGTGTTACAAGGCCTCTGCCCTGAATCATCTGCTTTATAAAGAATTAGACAAATTTATAAAGAATTAGACAAAATCATAATGAAATCTATAATATAGAAATATAGAGACATATTAAGAGCATGGCTTAAAAAAATTGATTCAAGGTACTACAGATTTAGACTTTAAATCATATTATGCAGCATTTATTATTAAAACTATCTAATACTTAGAAAACCAAAGAAATAAATCATTTGGATAGAGTAGATAAACTATATATCCTATCAACACAATATAAAAGACTTATGTTTGATAAACATTTAGAAAATAAAAAATAGAGGAAAAGATTCATTTTAAATAAATATTCTTGGGAAAATTTGTTAGCAATTTGTCAACAAAAGAATTTGGACTTACACTTTGTACCATATAGTTCAGTGAATTCCAACTGGATAAGAGGATTAAACATAAAACTCAAACTCTATAAAAACAGGAGAAAATAAATTGAAGTGTTTAAATTGGGGGGTGATTTTTTTAAGTCTACAAGTTGGATTAATTATTAGTCATAAGATAAAGGTTTCAACATATTTTTTAAGAAAAGCCTCTGTTGATTCAAGGAATTAGAGTAGGAAATGAGGAAATCAAACTATCACTCTTTGCAGATGACATGATGGTATACTTAGAGAACCCCAAAGACTCTGCTAAAAAGCTATTAGAAATAATTCAGAATTTTAGCAAAGTGGCGGGATACAAAATAAATCCACATAAGTCCTCAGCATTTTTATATATCACCAACAAAATGCAATAGCAAGAGATACAAAGAGAAATTCCATTCCAAACAAATGTTGAGAGTATAAAGTATTGGGGAATCCATCTACCAAAGAATAGTCAGGAATTATATGAGAAAAATTACAAAACACTTGCCACAAAAATAAAGTCAGATTTAAATAATTGGAAAGACATTCAGCGCTCTTGGATAGGCCGAGCGAATATAATAAAGATGACAATACTCCCCAAACTAATCTATTTATTTAGTGCTATACCAATCAGACTCCCAAGAAACTATTTCAATGACCTAGAAAAAATAACAACAAAATTCATTTGGAAGAATAAAAGGTCGAGAATTGCAAGGGAACTAATGAAAAAAAAAGTCAGAGGAAGGTGGTCTAAGTGTACCTGATCTAAAGCTATATTATATAGCAGCAGTCACCAAAACCATTTGGTACTGGCTAAGAAATAGAACGGTAGATCAGTGGAACAGATTAGATACAAAGGACAAAAAAGGGTACATCTATAGCAATCTAATCTTTGACAAACCCAAAGATACCAACATTAGGGACAAAAATTCATTATTTGGAAGAAACTGTTGGGAAAACTGGAAATTAGTATGGCAGAAATTAGATATGGATCCACACTTAACACCATATACCAAGATAAGATCAAAATGGGTCCATGATTTAGGCATAAAGAATGAGATCATAAATAGATTAGAGGAACAGAGAATAGTCTACCTATCAGACCTGTGGAGGAGGAAGGAATTTATGACCAGAGGAGAATTAGAGATCATTATTGATCACAAAATAGAAGATTTTGATTACATCAAACTAAAAAGTTTCTGTACAAACAATACTAATGCAAACAAGATTAGAAGGGAAGTAACAAATTGGGAAAATATTTTTAAAAGTAAAGGTTCTGACAAAGATCTCATTTCCAAAATATATAGAGAACTGACCCTGATTTATAGGAAACCAAACCATTCTCCAATTGATAAATGGTCAAAGGATATGAACAGACAATTCTCAGATGATGAAATTGAAATTATTTCCACTCATATGAAAGAGTGTTCCAAATCACTACTGATCAGAGAAATGCAAATTAAGACAATTCTGAGATACCACTACACACCTGTCAGATTGGCTAAGATGACAGGAACAAATAATGATGAATGTTGGAGGGGCTGTGGGAAAACTGGGACACTGATACATTGTTGGTGGAATTGTGAAAAAATCCAGCCATTCTGGAGAGCAATTTGGAACTATGCCCAAAAAGTTGTCAAATTGTGCATCCCCTTTGACCCAGCATTGTTGTTATTGGGATTATATCCCAAAGAAATACTAAAGAGTGGAAAGGGACCTGTATGTGCCAAAATGTTTGTGGCAGCTCTTTTTTGTTGTAGCTAGAAACTGGAAGTTGAATGGATGTCCATCAATTGGAGAATGGTTGGGTAAATTGTGGTTTATGAAGGTTATGGAATATTATTGCTCTATAAGAAATGACCAGCAGGAGGAATACAGAGAGGCTTGGAGAGACTTAAATCAACTGTTGCTGAGTGAAATGAGCAGAACCAGAAGATCACTGTATACTTCAACAACGATACTGTATGAGGATGTATTCTGATGGAAGTGGAAATCTTCAACATAAAGAAGATCCAAGTCACTTCCAGTTGATCAATGATGGACAGAAATAACTATACCCAGAGAAGGAACATTGGGAAGCGAATGTAAATTGTTAGCACTATTGTCTATCTACCCAGGTTACTTATACCTTCGGAAGCTAATAATTAATGTGCAACAAGAAAATGGTATTTACACACATATATTGTATCTAGGTTATATTGTAACACATGTAAAATGTATGGGATTACCTGCCATTGGGGGGAGGGAGTGGAGGGAGGGAGGGGATAATTTGGAAAAATGAATAAAAAAAAAAAGAAAAAAAAGAAAAACCTCTGTTTAACAAAATACACAAAAGTTCAGGGAAATGGTGATGGCAAATGAGAGATAGAAATTGAGAACTAAAATATATAAAGAAAGTTTTAAAGGTTGTGATATTACCCCCTAGATTATAATAGATAAATGGTCAAAGAATATGAATAAAACATTTTCAGAGGAAGAAATATAAATTGCTAAGATCATTTAAGTGATTAATAATTGAAGACACAGTTTTTTAAAAAATCAAGTTTGAGGCATATCATATGGAGAAAAATTATTTTTGACAAAATTAAAAATAATTAAAAGCAACAAAATTCAAATCATGTGGGATTGGGGAAACAGATGTATCCTCTTTTATTGCTGACGGGAATTTCATGATTGCAAAATATTTTTGGAGAGCAGTTGGACAGTTCACAGCAAAAGTAATGAAAACTAATTCCACTGTTAGGATATATTCTGAAAGTACTATATAAAAAGAGACAAATAAATAAAGGATTTATCTGGTGAAACATTTTCATAGATACATAATTGCAAAAAATAAGAAGTAACCTAAATGGCCAACAATATTAGGATGGTTAAATAACATGATGTAAAATAATATGATTCAATAAATACCAAAAAGAGTCAGGAAGTGTTTTATGAAGTCAAAGCCACAAAATAGCAGATAGTTATTCAAATGTCAGATTGCAATCTCAATCTAAGCCTTTGTGACTCCAAGTACAACACTGTCGAGTATATAATGATCACATGAGGAAAAGTAAATGAGAATGAGAGAAAAATGAACAAAATTACAAGAAGGGTGCCAGGAAAAAAAAAAAAAAACAACCAACCAACCAACCAAACAAACAAACAAACAAACAAAAAACAGTGATGCTTTTCATTTTGGATGTAATTAATTTAAATAGAAATGATTAATAATTCTTTTTAGTTTGTGTTGGAGTTCAATGTTACCTGCCCAATGTTACATAGGATAATGTGGAATGGGACAGTCAAGAAAGACTTCTTGAAATCTTTAGATTTAAATTGTCTTGAAAGGAGAGACATTTAGAAAGGATCAGAAAGACCACAATAGGTGAAAGAAATTTCATCAAGGACAGATGTATGAGGCAGTGAACTAAGAGTGAGATCTCTATAGTGTAATAATAAAGTTGATATTGAAAAGGGAAACTAGAGCTATATGATGAAGAATTTAAGTCCTTGTAGCATTTCCTTTGGGAAGCTAGGTGGCACAGTGAATAGAGCATTGGGCCTCGAGTCAGGGAGCCTCAGTTCAAATCTGATATCACATACTTATTAGTTGTAATATGTGGGGCAAGTTATTTTTTCATGTTTTTCTTAAGTTTCCTCATCTGTGAAATGAATTGTAGAAGGAAATGACAAAGCACTCTAGCATCTGTATTAAGAAAACTCTAGGGGCAGCTAGGTAGCACAGTAGATAGAGCACCAGCCCTGAATTCAGGAGGACCCGAGTTCAAATCTGGTTTCAGACACAACACTTCCTAGCTGTGTGACCCTGGGCAAGTCACTTAACCCCAGCCTCAGGGAAAAACAAAAACAAAAAAACTCTACATAGGGTTATGAAGAATTGGATGCCACTGAAATTACTGAACAGCAACTAGAAGCATTTCTTTTTTTTCTTCTTTTCCATTCTTAGATGATGAGATATTTGGGATAAATGATAGTACAATTAGATACATTTGGAATGAAATAAAAGTTTAGACTCAGAGGTTACTCATTAATGGATCACT